>NC_041376.1:12756055-12891055 GCF_900634415.1 Cottoperca gobio | reverse complement strand
GGTGGGGTGAGTGATCCAATCTCAGTCCCTCGTGGCAGGTTGTTTATCATCAATTATGCCATGAGTTTTGGACAAAGGGATGGATGAGGATAGTTGAAGCAGAAAACGGGGATAACTAAACTCTAGAGTACAGACGAGCGCTGAAGATAATGATCACGTAGCGCACCACTGCCCACCTGAATTTATAGCATGTCGGTCTTTACAGATGCACAAGATGTTACAATGCCAAATGAACTGCACTCTCACTCTGCACTCGCCTCTCTTTGTCTTCCAGCCAAAGAACCAGAGAAATCGTCTGTCTGTGTGGAACAAACTGTGCTATGCCATCGGTGGGGCTCCCTACCAGATCACAGGCAGCGCTCTGGGCTTCTTCCTCCAGATCTACCTGCTGGATGTGGCTCAGGTGATTGACAAGAGACACACAAATAGAACAATCACACTTGTATCTTTGACTAAAATACATTTTGTATGCAAGGAAAAAGCTGTAGGAATGTCCTCTAAATTTCCTATTTGCCAAAACCAAATTAATTAATGTGTTAGTCATCCAGCAAGTTATAGCTTTACTTCTCTTTTTCGCGTAGTTCCACATACTGAGTAACTCCAAGGCTAAAGCTTGTGTTCGCTCTTCTCAGCTTTGTATCAGTTTAACAGTCTTCATCGTGCAGTAGCCGGTCAAGCGCATTAACCTGGACTCCTACTGCTTTGCTTTGTTACTCAATTAGAAAATTAGACTTTTCCACTGTTCACAGTAGGACCTAAAATAAAGGGCATTCAGATCAAGAGATGAGACCATTACTGTGGCTTTGAATGCAACTTTGTTCTTAAACAAATGACACAGTTGTGTTTTTCACTGCTGCTGTGACAACGCCTCGAAATGTCTCCATAACCTCGTTGGTGTCGTGGCTCTTTTTGATCATTCACTAGCCGTGCCATATGAGGTAGTAGTTGGCATCCTCTTAGTTTCATGTCTCACTCTTTTCCGCTTTCCTTTTTTAGCTGGATCCCTTCCATGCCTCTATAATCCTGTTTGTGGGCCGGGCCTGGGACGCCATCACAGACCCCACAGTGGGTTTCCTGGTGAGCCGGAGTAGATGGACCGGCATCGGCCGCATGATGCCCTGGTACGTGTTTGAATGTCACCGCAGCACAAGCATTTTAGGACCGCTTCACAAAGCAAAGAGGGTGTTAAGCAATAATAAGGAAATACCAGAAATGATTTAGATATTGAATTGTGAGGCAAAAGTACCGAGAGAAAAACCCAGCTCATGCGCCGTTGGCAGTAACCATGGCAACAGGGTTGAGGTGGCTACTGAGGAATTATGAATTGTAGGAGTGTGAGAATGAAACTACAAGCGTTACCTTCCTAATGCACAAACCTCAGAATTTATTTTCCGTTTGTCTTCACTTCTTTGGAGATGCAGATGTGTGGTGGAATGTAGCAGCTGTTTTACTGGTCCAAATTGTGTTGAGTTAGATAAACAGCTGGGAATGCTTCTGAGCTTGTAGGTAAATATGTACATTCTTACTTGTTTACTTGCTAGAAGTGTTTATCTTCACTTCCTTTTGTCGAAGCGTTTCTTGGTGCGTTTCCTAGTTTTATATATATATATATATATATATATATATATATATATATATATATATATATATATATATATATATATATATATATATATATATATATATATATTTCCCAAATCAACTTTCATGAAGCAGGAACAGATCTAAATATTTTACTGGCATTTCTGTCATATATATATATATATATATATATATATATATATATATATATATATATATATATATTATATATATATATATATATATATATATATATATATATATATATATATATATATATATATATATATATATATATTTCCCAAATCAACCATCACTTTCATGAAGCAGGAACAGATCTAAATATTTTACTGGCATTTCTGTCACATGATGTTTTGTGATATCTTGAGCATCATGGGTATTTGAGTCAGAAATGCCGGCTGTGCATGGGTTGAGGAGGGGGGGATGGGAATATACCGGCTTCTGCTACGATTGGTCCAACCCACAACACACCATCAGCTTCCAACAAAAGGGGGTGTGTCCATCTTTGTGTGTGTTTCATTTCCCTGACTGCTTGAGGGGGGTGGTTGCAGAAGCATATAGAGGTTACCTTTGGTCAAGAGACATGCTTGGTTGAAATAATGAAAGTCATTGTTAAAAAAGAGAACATGTACTTGATCCTCGGTGGCAAGTGGAACAACCAGTTGTTAAATAAGAACACACAGATGTCTTTTTATATCCTCATTTGCACTTCGTGTGTGTGTGTGTGTGTGTGTGTGTGTGTGTGTGTGTGTGTGTGTGAGAGATATCAGCCACGCCTGTGTGTATGGTGTATGTGTGAAAAGATTCGCAACCTGGCCTCCATTTCCAGATAAATTAGCTCTCATTAGCCCAATTCACTCAGACATTAGAGGGAATCAGGAGGTTATTTCTTATTTCCCATGCGTGTCACACAAGAAGGGGGGTTCATATGATCATGTGCGAGTGCAGAAGTGTCCCGTTCAATAAAGAAACATCCCTCTGTTCAGTGATATGGCTTTCAGGGAGAGTCAGCACTTCCCCCTTTATGCAGGAGGGTTTTTGTTATCGATTTAATCTTCCAGCTCATCTTTTCAGTTAAGTGTTTGGTCCATACAATGTAAGATAGTAAAAAATTATAATAATACTAATAAAACGATTGGCTTATTGTTTCATCTCTACTTAACCTGTTGGGGTGTGTTGATGCCAGATGAGTCCTAACCGCAGTGGCTTGTGTAAAAGAAAAAGAGAGTGTTTATCTCATGTCCAGGGGGAGTTTCAGCGAGACTGTTGTGTGTTTTGAAAACAAGTTTCTGGAGTGGCACCAGCTTCTCCAACCAAGGTCAGCTGGAGCTTAAGAAAACACTGTTGAGGCCGAGTGGGGTGAGAGGGAGGTGGGCCAGAGTGGCCTCACCGTTCGTCCAGCCCGCCCTCGTTCTCCTTCTGCACCCCAGACTGAGCTCTTTTTCCAAACACGAGCTCTAACAGTGCAGGATTAAGGGGATTATTCACAAAGCGGCAGGAAGAGAGTTGAAAAGAAATGACTGCAAGGGAGGACAAATGTAAAAGGGGAGTAAAGCTACAGTAATAGTTGGCAGAATTCGGAACAGGCGGCTGGGTGCACTTTTTAGTTTCAAGCCAAATAATACCGATAGCATGGTGAACCCCACTGTAGTGGCTCAAATAAATAAATAATTACTGCTTTTGTTTAAAGACACAAATTTGCTTATTGAAGACACTGCCAAATGTTTATCTTTTTGTGCCTCCTAACAATCCTGCACCTCTTTCTTCCCAGGATCCTTTGCTCTACACCGTTTGCGGTGCTGACTTACTTCCTGATCTGGTACGTGCCTCCTTTTGAACACGGGAAGATCGTCTGGTACCTGATCTTTTACTGCCTCTTCCAGTCAATGCAGACGGTTAGTATGTCATGTTGACTCTCCCCAGGCGCTTAGTCCACCTTGCTGCCAGTTTGTACATTAGACTAACTGTGTGTTTGTGTGTGTTTGCAGTGCTTCCACGTGCCATATTCAGCCCTCACCATGTTCATCACCAACGACCAGACAGAGAGGGACTCTGCCACTGCTTATCGTATGTCAGCGCACCGGTGTGATCAAACACGATCGACACGCGTGTTGTCGTTCAGGCGCTGACAATCCGTTTCTGTGTTGCTCTCAGGTATGACGGTGGAGGTGCTGGGCACAGTTCTGGGCACAGCGATCCAGGGACAGATAGTAGGCGGCGCCACAAATTGTCCCGCCGAGCCTGATGAGCCCATCAGCAGTAACTCCACCAACGCGTCCACAGTGTCACTGGAGGAGACGGTGAGTCTCTCGAGTCTTTGCATCGTGTCAGATAAACGATGATATTGTTAGTCCAAGCTAATGCTCTCTTTTCTGTCCTCAGAAACAAGCGTACTTGATTGCGTCAGGGGCCATCTGCGTCATCTACGTCCTCTGTGCCGTGGTCTTGTTTTTGGGTGTGAAGGAGCAGAAAGGTATGCATCTATGAAATGCCAGAAGGAAGTTCTCCCTTGCCCAAAGCCAAGGTTGAATATTTTAAAAGCAGAGATGTGGATTAGAGACTCATAACTAGGACTGAAGTCAGACTTGAGTCATGAATCTGGGGACTTTGGACACAACTTGACAAAATCTAAAAAGTGTTGGACTTGAACACAAATGACTCGTTACTGCGTTGGATTAACTAGCCTTTTAAATTGGAAAGAAAATGATGTTTTTAAGATTGTGTGCATCAAATCAACTCTTACTTTTCCTGATGACGGATATACTCTGCATCAATCTGACGGCAGCCAATCACGTTGTGCGAGCAGGAGGGAAAGATGCGTCAGACAGACAACAGATGGCATATGAAGAAATAAGCAGACTGGCAACATGCAAAGCTTTTTGCAATAAATAAATTGCAATTGTGTCACAGGAAAAACGTACCAAAACCCTCCTGATCATTTTGCTTTTAAATGTTATAAAGTGTATTTAAAATGAAGGAATGCAACATATAAAAAGCATTCTTTAGTTCTGTGAATTTAGTACACTATTACCCTTTTCAAAATGCAAAGTTTAGGACATGACCATGACTTTGTCTCAATTCTGATTCAGAGTTTGCATCGGTCTCTACCAGTTGTCCTTGGGAAACATGTGGCCTGCTTATCACTGATGTGTTGGCCACATTCTGGCCGACGCTAAATGTCTTTCCAAGATACAAATTAGACACATACCAGAACTGACACAGAAGAATTTCATCTGTCTTATCTTTTGTTCTCTTCCTCGTCGGATTATAGAGTGCGGGCGAAAGAAAACACTTCTCACCTTCCGTCAGGGCATGTGGCTGGTGATGAGCCACGGACCGTACGTCAGGCTGGTCATCGGCTTCCTCTTCACCTCTCTGGCCTTCATGGTAATCCTGCGTTTCACTGTGTGACTCATGCTAGATACACAAGTTATTGATGAAGTGACAGTTTGTGGCATAATTCTACATTTTTCGTAATTTAGTTTTTCCTTTTTATTGTCGAGCGTTAGAGAAGGAGATTGATGCCACTCTCATGTCTGTCTATTAAATTAAGCTGCAGCATTTAGAGACTTTTAGCTTAGCTTAGCATAAAGACTGGGAACAAGGGGAAACGGGGCAGCTAGCAGTCCGAAAGTACAACCACAATTTCAGCTTTTGTATTGATTAAACAAACAAAATATAAAATGATTTTCCCAAAATGTCAAAGTATTCCTTTATCTGTAACTGTAGTTTGCATTAAAATGACTTAATTTGTTTGTTTTTTTACAGCTACTGGAGGGAAACTTTGCCCTTTTCATCACCTACGCTCTCGGCCATAGGAAACACTTCCAGAATATTCTCCTGGTCATCATGGTAAGTGTTTACCTCTGTGTAAAAGCCCTAATCACTATGAGATCGAGAAGACATCTGCAGCAGGAAACCTTGTTTATCCTAGTGGGTCATGGAGTAAGCTCCCAGTGTTTGTGGGGTTTTCAGCCCGTGCTCTGAGGCGCACAGGTACTGGGGCTGAAAGGGCAGATTTTCAGGGTGAGAAGAGGTGTTGTTTGGGCCCCTGGGAACCTGTCTCCCAGTCACACACTGGCTTGGCGTTAGCGGGAGATCACAGGAGAGACAGGCACACAGTGGAGCTTTTGTTGCCCTGGCGATCCCTCACTGCCACCATGGGAACTTCCACCATTGGCTTCGCCCTCCTTTCCATCCTCCTCTCCCTGCTTTCTGCTCTGATTAGGAGTGGAAACATTTTTGGGCACCATGTATCATATTCGGAGAGATGGGAGTTGAGGGGGAGAAAGGACATTTCTTCCATTGTATTTGCCCACAGTTGATGTTCATGATATTTCTCAGGCTGCTAAGCTTGTTCTTGTGTGGTCATTTAACACTGGTTGACCAAGTTTGACCTGGAGGTCAAAGGTTGTCTGTCCCCTGCAGGGTTTGGTTCAGACCGCACAAAGCATATTGTGTCCCTGTCCCTTGACCTCGTCCTGCAGTGGACACTTTATTATTTCCAGTTCCCACATTTTCCAGACTTTTGATGAAGCACAGATAGGAATTCTGATTGATTTTATAATGGAGAATATGTTTATTTTAGAAATAACCATTTCTTTGACTGCGGTTTATTATAACAGGTCAATGTTAAGTCACCATTTAGGTAACTTCCATGGTGCCCAGAGCTGCAGCTGGGTGTTTCGATGTATTGAGGTCTTCTAGTGCTGAAAGTCCAACAAGCAGCTTTGTTTGTTGGATAGGAAATAGTTTTTGTGTAGTCGGAGAACTTGTATACTATTTCATGATTTTCAGACCTATTTCTTAAGAAGTCAATAAAGGCCTAATATATTTATGTGAATGTTGCAAAAGAAAATGTGTGTATGGAAACAAAGAAAGCAGGTCCCTTAAAACAAAGTTGACTGTAAAGAGTGTTGTACACTATTATTCAACATATACACCACAGGATGTAACTTGCTCGAGCCAAGCCCTACATTCAGTGTTTCCCCTACCATTGTCTTGTAGGGGCGCTGCACCCCCCCTGAAATGTTTTTTGTTTTCTGGATTTAAAAAAAATCACATATTCACAACTCACTTTTCACATTGAACAGGTGCTCTTCTATTAAATAAAGTAAATGCTTATGTTATTTATCTAAGTTATGTGCACGTTTCAGTGTTTACAACAATGCTATGCACATTCACTCCTCCGCTGTTTTGCGAAGGGCACCCGATATATACGCACACACGCACACACACACACACACACACCTAGTAAGAGACAGAGCGCCCCCCCAAAGAAGTAAACTTAGGGAAAACGTTGCATTTCCAACTAAAAGTTGATTTAAGCCACAGAACATTATCTGGTCACTTTTCTTTGCCTACACTTAATTGCCACCAGACTTAAATGTTGTATAGTAACTCAACATCACCCAAAATACAGAGGACATGTCCTCAGTGGTAACTGATGCGCTGATCATATCTCACCAATAACATGCAACATACAAAATGTTTGTAGAGTACAGACACATATTCATTTATGTTAAATTTAGATCAAAACAACAACTACCTTAACAATATGGCTTCAAGATTGTAAGGCCTCTTATCTGTGTTGATAAAGCTGATCTGGAAAGGTTTCATCTGGCTGAATGATTCCAGATAAATCAGATGTTTTTATTCTTAACTTTGATTGACATGAATGATGAATAATCATAAATTAACTTTGTACATCCTTTTGTCCTTTTGCTCACATGATGATCTCTAATGAAACAACAATACTGATACTTCTGTGCAACATTTTTTTCCAGCTCTCTGGGACTCTAACCATCCCGTGGTGGCAGTGGTTTCTGACCCGGTTTGGGAAGAAGATGGCAGTTTACTTTGGCATCTCGGTGAGTTGAAAAATACATTTAAAAAAGCTTGGCATTAATTTAAAAAGGATGTGTTGTTATGGAATTGCTCAAATCCTAATGTCTCTTTCCATAGTGGGCAGTACCCTTCATGATCCTAATCATCTGCGTCAAGAGCAACCTGATCCTTTCTTACTTTGTGTCAGTGGCGGCAGGTGTGAGCGTGGCGGCAGCTTTCCTCCTGCCTTGGTGAGCACGAGAGTATCTACAGAACACATCCCTGAATCTATACGTACGCAGATGTGGATATTTGTGTGTCTTGAGTTTCCTTCTAAATGTCGTGTGTGTGCTTTTCAGGTCAATGCTTCCCGACGTAGTGGACGACTTCAAGGTTAAAAACCCAGACATCCACGGTCACGAAGCCCTCTTCTACTCCTACTATGTGTTCTTCGTCAAGTTTGCCTCTGGAGTATCCCTGGGTGTCTCTACCCTCAGTTTGAAGTGAGTTTCATAGCTGTAGCCATAAATTATTCTCCTCACTGTCACCCTTAACAAAAAGTGTCAATTGAATGTCTCTAACACTATAAGAGATTAGCTCCATGATACAGTGACCATGTGGTCAACAATCCCATAATCTTTAAACTAACAGTCTTGTGCAACTGTACTCTCATCAGCTCAACGTTTCTCCCCCTATCTGCATTTTTTCGCAGATTTGCCGGCTATGTGACCGGGAGCTGTTTACAACCCGAGGAGGTCAGTTTAACCCTGAAGGTGCTGGTCTCTCCTGTGCCTGTGGCTCTTATAGCTGTGGGACTTTTGATATTGAGGACCTACCCTATTGATGAAGAAAGGAGGCAGGGCAACCGAAAACTACTACAGGAAATGCTGTGAGTGAAATGCACACAAAAACACGGTTACGTAGAAGTTTCTGCATAACCAAACAGGGCTGTTGTTGTGCGGCAGGACTCGTGCATGACCGCCATAAACAAAACCGTGAAATGCTAAATTCAGTAGCTGAGCTAAATTCAAATGAAACCTTTTTAAAAGAAACTGTTTTTGCCCCGGTGTTGGTATGCATTATTCACCCCGTTCAGACAAGCCAAGTCCTTTTGTGTCTGACTCCTGGCTGTTCTTCCGTCCTTTAATAGGGACTCTGAGTCTGAAACTTCAGTGCTTGGGAGCGACGTGTAACGTCGGAGGACGAGCCAGCCACCACAGCTGCTTTAACATGTTTGCACAAGACTGTCGAGGGACACGACCGCCAACTATCTGGACTAACGGAGGAGAGACCACAGACCACAACTGCTGCACAAACATCATCTGCATTTAGTCCCCTCCAGTCCTCCAGACCACACAGGTTTACATCGCCCTCTGGTGGCCGGCCAGTGGCATCTTGTGTGTGTGTGTTTGTGTGTGTCAAGTATTTTCTGTTGTCCATTATCTCCAGCTGTGTCCCAATTAAACTGCCAAAACTGAAAAGTATACACAATTTTTCCAATTGCCACAGTGGTTTTTTTGGCAGGAAGTGTAGTTCTGTAATTCCTGGGTTAGTGTCCGTTCTTCTTGCTTTCACTTCCCAATATACTGTTTTCTTCATTATTTAGATGACACACAGCACTACGATCTGTCCATAGTTCACCCTAAAGGGTTACCTACTACTGAACTGGACATTACAATCTTGTCATTTAAAAGAAGATAAAACATGTTTTTGTCAGCATTTAACAACTGCAGCTTGTAAAGGTGTGCAGTGGCTCCTAGGAGCTGGAGTCATGTTGTCTTGGTGGAGTTTTAGTCCGCAAAGAGAAATCAAACTGATTTTCCAAAGAGTTGTGACTTTATTGTTTACCGAGACATTTCTGTAACTGTCGACAATGTTTTTTTACCTCGACTAGTTGTAAGCCGCAACAGTATTTGTACACTGGTGTAAATGCACAACTTACTGAAATGCTCTGTTGGAATTGGGACACAGCTTGTGATTGTTTATGAAGGATTTGCTGGTTTGCAAGATCCAACCTTCACTCGTACAGAGTGTGATGTTACCTTGATGATTACCATGTCTTAGGTCACTTGTGATTGACTTGCAATCCAGATAAGGTGCTATGAAGGACATACACTATCAGCCCTTATTTACAAAGGGCATACCAGCACTATTCCAGTAATTGGAGTTGTATGAAGCTGTGCTACAATTTCTACTTTGGTGTTGCTGTTCCTTTTGTAGATCATTTCAGAAAGCTAAACACTTTTAAAGTGTACTTCAATCTTCTGAAGGGGAAAATGCACCTTGTGGTTGGATTTACTATATGTATGAAACACTGCCTTTCACACCTTGAATTATTAGATGCAATGAGATTTTCTGTTGAACTTGTTGTTCAGGTTATTTTTATTTTTGCTACTTTTAGAAGCATTTCCCCATCCCACCTTTTTTGTGCTTTCACATTTCTACCAATCTCCGTCAGGTCTCAGACCTTTCTGAATGTGCGTCACAGAGAAGTAAACTCCGGTCTGAGGTCATTTCAGCATGTTCTCCCTCCCCAAAGGGAAGGGAAACGATGCTTTATTTAAATATTTATTTAAATTATTTAAGGGATTCTTTTTTTTTTTCTTATGAAAATACATGTATGATAATTTATTAACATTGAATGATTATTGAAGGATATGTTGGTGATTTTCATCAAAATGGTGGATTTCTTTTTCTAAGAAAAGAAAATGGCACAAGTTGCTGTAATGTGACAAACGTACTGCCTTTACAGTGTCTGTTCTTACAAGCAGCTGCCCAAACCCAGTTTTTCTATAATAAAGTATGCAGGAGACATTTATCCGCACTTTACATGGCTCGATTTAACCACATCTTACATCCTTATTGGTTATTAAGATTTCAGAAAAACTTCTTTAAAACATATAGGTATATTCCTGCATAGTGTATTTGAAATTGCTCTGAAAGAGCTGAATGAAGCACATTACATCAATCCTTAGTGTTTATTTGCTACTGTATGTATAACATGTAAATACTTTTTTCTAAGTTGCACTTTGATGAGCAATATATATATATACCAGCGAAGAGACTAAATTAATTTGCTGTAAATTTGTAATTTTGAGTCTGTGAATAAAGTTTGTCAAATCCTGTCGATGTCTTTGCAATATCGAAAACTGTACTCTGTAGAATATTTAACCACCTGTTTCACCTTGATGATTTACTGTGTAGAGTTACATTCATCCAAGTTGGTACAGCAGGTAGACAAAGAGCTTTGATTTGACCCATAAAAAGAGTTTATCTTATGGGCCAAATTTTAAGATTTCAGTTTAATACTTTCAAAACCTTAACATATATATTTTTTTATTGTCAATGTAAATACAAAGCTCATGAAATCCCAATAAATAGGACTTTGTAACATACTGTTCATAGATAATTAGTCTCGTTTTGCAACTCATAGCAAACCTATTCACATTTAATCTTTGACAATTTAACATTAACACAAGCTGCTCACTGAAAAAGGATTAGTCTTCAGATTTTAAGAATTGTGTTGAATTAAATGAAATCAAATAAATGAAACATTAAAAACAGGCCTGGGTCATTCCAGAATTGGAGAACATTTCATGTCCCACATATAAAAAATCTAATAATTCATGCCCAAAAAGCTAAACCATGCACTTGTTGTGTTAAATATACTTGTATTGAGACAAAATGTAAATAAAGTTGCAGAAAAAGATGTTTCAAAATATTATTTAAAATATCAAATAGCTCTCAAACACCACTAAAATAGCATTTTTCTCTTGTCCCAGCTTCTTGGTGACCAAGTTGCATGTCAAATACAACATTTAATATAGGGTTTTTATTTACTTCAATTCAATTTTTTAAATCATATTTTCTAATAATATAATATCTAAGTGTGTCCATTCCTTGACAGTAGCATTACATTGTGCAGCTAGCATTAATTCCTGAGGTAAAAGCTAAAATTAGCATTGATTTGCAACCCTGTTACTATAATTAGAGTAACAGGGTTGACATTCAGTAACAGGGTTGCATTTCCTTCAGTTTACTCTATTATTTATAGTAAAATGTCATGTGTTTGTATAATTTAGCATAATATAATGTTTTAAATGTATTACTGTATTTTCCGTCTACCGCTTATACGGGGTCGGGTCGCGGGGACAGCAACTCTAGTAAGGAACCCCAAACCCCTTTTCCGGGCCACATCCACCAGCTCCGACTGGGGGATCCCGAGGTGTTCCCAGGCCAGTGAGGAGATATAATCTCTCCACCGAGTCCTGGGTCTTGCCCGGGGACTCTTCCCAGCTGGACGTGCCTGGAACACCTCCCTAGGGAGGCGCCCAAGTGGCATCCTTACTAGATGACCGAACCACCTCAACTGGCTCCTTTCAACGCAAAGGAGCAGCGGCTCTACTCCGGGTCTCTCACGGATGGCTGAGCTTCTTACCCTATCTCTACGGAAGACGCCAGCCACCCGTCTGAGAAAACACATTTTGGCCGCTTGTACCCTGCAATCTCGTTCTTTCGGTCATGACCCAGCCTTCATGACCATAGGTGAGGGCTAGGAACGAAAATTGCCCGTTAGATCGAGAGCTTTGCCTTCTGGCTCAGCTCTCTTTTCGTCACAATGGTGCGGTAAAGCGAATGCAATACCGCCCCCGCTGCTCCAATTCTCTGGCCGATCTCTCGCTCCATTGTCCCTCACTCGCGAACAAGACCCCGAGGTACTTGGACTCCTTCACTTGGGGTAAAGGCTCATTCCCTACCCGGAGTAGGCAATCCACTGGTTTCCTGCTGAGAGCCATGGCCTCAGATTTTGAGGTGCTGATCCTCATCCCAACCGCTGCACACTCGGCTGCGAACCGATCCAGTGACTGCTGAAGGTCACAGACCGATGATGCCATAAGGACCACACCATCTGCAAAGAGCAGCGATGAGATCCTCAGGTCACCGAACTGCAACCCCTCTCCTCCACGACTACGCCTCGATATCCTGTCCATGAAAATCACGAACAGGATTGATGATAAAGCGCAGCCCTGGCGGAGGCCAACATTCACTGGGAACGAGTCCGACTTACTGTCGAGTATCCGGACATAACTCTCGCTTTGGGCGTACAGGGTTTGGATGGCCCTCAGAAGTAACCCCCCACCCCATATTCCCGCAGCACCTCCCAAAGTATCGTCCGTGGGACCCGGTCATACGCCTTCTCCAGATCCACAAAACACATGTAGACCGGTTGGGCTGTACTCCCAGGCCCCCTCCAGGATCCTTGTGAGAGTGAAAAGTTGGTCCGTTGTTCCACAACCAGGACGGAATCCGCATTGTTCCTCTTCATTCAGAGGTTCGACTATTGGCCGAACCCTCCTTTCCAGCACCTTGGAGTAGACTTTACCAGGGAGGCTGAGAAGTGTGATACCCCTGTAGTTGGCACACATTCTCTGGTACCCCTTTTTGAATAGGGGAACCACCACCCTGGTCTGCCACCCCCTAGGCACTCTCCCAGACTTCCACGCAATGTTGACGAGGCGTGTCAACCAACCAATGCAATCAAACAACATTTCTGTGGTCCTGAGTATTTATTTGACACATTTATGTCATGATCTAATGTAGCCATTCAACCCTGTTACTTTACGCAACCTTGTTACTCTAATTTCAACCCTGTTACTATATCATTTTTTGTTAAAATAACCTTAAATAATTTTCTCAGCTCACAAAAGTTTAAACTAATGTCCTTTTAATAGCTTGATTAATTATATGCATAATGTATTTGAGAAAATATTTTAAATTAAATACTGAAATTGGTAAAAAAAAAAAAAGAAAAAGAAACGTGTGACAATTAAAAAGTTGGGCAAGATCGATTCAAAAAGCTACTTAAATTAACATTAAACCAGTTTTATCCAAAACTACATGAGTATTTAATATAAATGTGACTTTCTTTACTTAATAGTAAAGAGTTTTATTGAAGAATGTTTTTAAAAATACCTTTTTCTGCTTAATGAGTATGTGTCACAGGGTTGCACAAAACATGGCACACAACAATCTAATAAAAAGCGTACATTTGATACCTTTGCTGGCCAAATCACTTTTTTTGATTGTTTATTATCTGTTTTTCCTAAATACATAACAAAAAAGAATAAAATAAAAGGTACATTTTTCAAAAGTGTCGATCTCTAAATTGTCCTCCAATTCTGGAATGACCCGCTTATGTTCTCACGGCACCAAAAAAAAGTGAAATATTTTACTTATTTCTCTTTAAATCCCCTTGTTTCCAAAAAACTTACTTGCTTCAGTGGTTAAATCAGATTATGATCTGAATCAATAACTGATTGAACGCAGAACTGTGCACCTGTTGAAGGCTCACCATTTATCCTCGCCGCTAACTACCTGCAGCCGTGGCTGAACGGAGCTTCACGCGCAGAGTGAAAGAGAAAGGTAGAAGAAGGACAGCAGTCTGTTGCGATGAAAACAAAGTGGCGTATCTATATCTTATGGAGTGTTTTATCACTTGACCTCCTCAGCTTCGCCCTGGACTCTTCTAAACCTCCGCTAACAAGAAGGAAGAAGGTTTTCAAACTGTCAAAATTCCAAACATACAAACTGCCAAGAAAAGGCAACAGAACATCCTCCCACAGGTCGGCTGCCAGCGCTTCTCCATTGGCTCTACTCAGTTCCCGATACATCCGTCAAGGGGAGCCCAAGGCAAAGATCCTGTCGGACTTTGCTTACCTCCCGGACGTTTCTGTAACCTGCGCCACGTCGGACTTTGTGGTGCGGGTCAAACCGACTTTCTACGGCCATGGCGCAGATGCAGAGGAGCTGAAATTAGGCAGCACCTGCAAAAGCAACGGGGTTCTCAAACCCTCCGGTGACCTGCTCTTCACGTATCCTCTGACAGCGTGTGATGTCGTGCGTGAGGTAAGATTTGTATCATTTGTTTACAGACTCTCTCCCTACATACTCTTAAAAATCACAATGTCTGACCTCCTCTTGGACTTTGACAGTCTCCCCTCGGTTATCTGCTCTACAAATTCACGCTCCATTATGAGCCTTCGTCAAAGCGTTTACCAAAGAGGATCGATGTCGACATTGAATGCCGTTATCAAAGGTTAGACTTGTGTCTCAGCTTTTTTCCACCTCGTGTGTGTGTGTGTGTGTGTGTGTGTGAGCTCGATATTTACTATCTCCAAAAAACCCTGTCCAGGAACCACCATGTGCACCAGCTGACTGTGCAGCCCACCTGGGAAACCGTTGTTGTGCGTAAAAAGCTGAAAGGAAGTGCAAATGACTTCCAGATGGAGCTGATGGATGGTATGTTTTAAGGAAATGTGGATTGTAGGGATTAAGAGCTGTTTTATCTTTTCAGTTAAAGTGTTTATAAACGTCTAATCAAATGGTTTCATTTGATGTGATTTTATATTTTTAATTCATTCTTAGATTCATGGAGCAGACCAGCGAAGTCGCAGGTGTACCAGCTTGGAAAGACGGTTAATTTCCAGCTCTCTGCTCCTCATCTCTCAACTGGTGGAAAACTTTACATAAATACCTGCTATGCTTCACCATCCAGTGGCTCTAAATCTCTCAAATACACCATCATTGACAATTTTGGGTGAGCCTAATGGACATTAGTTTATATTAAAATGATAGATTTACCCTCGCTCTCCTGATTTAATTGAGATGAGCATCATTTTGTTGTCATCCATAGCTGTATGCTGGACAGCAAGAGCTGACCCCGGGGCCTCTCAGTTCGTCTCTCGGACAGATGAGACCCTGAGATTCTCCCTCAAGGCTTTTCAGTTCACTTCTGACCCTGACACGGAGGTGAGCGTGGTGTATAATTCTCCGGATTCACACACTTCTTTTGTTTTAGCTGCGGCTTAACCCCGTTTCCATTTGTAGATCAATATTCACTGCAAATTATCAGTTGCACCAGAGGACCCGGGTCCTGCACACAAGTCATGCACTTACAGAGGGAACAGGTGAGTGTTGGCACTATATACATTCAATTTCCTTTTTATATAGGACTAGAGTTGACTTTTTCTTTCAGCTGTTTCCAAGTGGATTGAGCGTATTTTGTGCATTTACCATGATAGGTGGAAGGCCCTCACTGGTGACGACTCCATATGTAAATGCTGTGATTCACAGTGTGTTACCTCTAAAGTCCGTAGGGCCATGATGGAAGGTATGTGGCAGTCTTTTTTCCATTTTTAGCCTTGATTTTAGATTTCAAGGATTTTTTAATTATGCACCCGTACCTTTTCAGACATATCATATTGTTGGGATTGCTTTAAGTTGCACTAAAAGTGTTTTATCTCGAGCTGACAATTCTCAGTGACCAACAAAACTTTGGGGGAGTACCTACAGGTGAATAGGGTAAACATGTAATCTAATACATGTGACAGTATAACCTCCCCTAGTTGATTACTTATGTTTAGGCCAATACATGTTTTTATTAAAGGTTTTCTGAAATCTTATGTATTTAAATGAGGCATTGTCTTATTAAACATGTTCTTGTATTTACTTACATTTTCAAAACACAAATCTGAACATTGGATAAAGCCAGGTTCTGAAGTGGAGATTTCTGTCTGAGAAAAAAAACTCCTTTTGAGAAACGCTAGTATGGTAAAATAAACACCATCATGTGTATTTTGGATGTTTTCTTTGCACTAGTCTGAAAGAAGATGTTATAGAAGCAAAATAGCCAAACTCTCAAAATTAACCAGTGCATTAAAAAAAGCAATGTTTTTGCCTGTACTGTCTCGTCTGAAGTGACAACAATGAAAGTGATCATTAAAAATGTTTCACATCTCTAACTTTCTTTCAAGGCTCTGCCAGCAGTGGGTCTTTGTTGGTCTCGGATCAGCCGGACGCAGCAGAAGACTTTCTACCAGTCAACATGAGCAGAGAAGGCGAGGCCACGATAAATCCTCACATGGTTGAGCTGATACACAGTCATGAGAAACTTGGGGAAAGTGCGCATGTAGTAAAGTACGATAATGAAGAGGTGCAAGGCAACTTTGATGAAGAAGATAAAGAACAACTTGAAGAAGAGGGTCAGCATGAAGAAGTAGAAAGTGAGTTTATACTTAGCGTGATGACAGAACCTGATTTAGATGAGTGGGTCTCTGAAGAGGATGGGACAGGGTATGTTGTGCAAGTGGAGAGTGGAGAGGAGGATGGATTTGAGGGAAGAGAAGATGAGACCCTTTTGAATGAGAAGGCTGAAGTGTTGCATCATTCAGTGCAGTTGGAGCAAATGTTCCCTTCAGAGGTGGGCCTGCAGAGAGTGTTGCAGCCCTCTAAAGGCAAGGAAGAGGACGGGAAACATGCAGGTAGAGGTGAAGAGCATGACAGGATGATCGAGGACGAGTGGAAGAACGATGACAGTCTGGCAGATTTATTAGATGATTGAGATAACCTGGTATTTCACATGGAGGTAGCATTAGTTTAATAGATCGATCAGTACTCTGCTCTAAGACCTAAGACTGTAACTGACAGGATACTATGATTTACTTCAATAAACATAAAAATGCAGTTGATGGACTCTTGTCATAACTTGAAACCAGGCTAAGCCACAATTTATTTTCTCAATGTTTAATTGTGACTTGAAGATTTGTTTTGATCTTCCACATTAATTTCATTAAGCCATGTCAATATTATTCCTCCTGACAATTACAAAGAATGTGGGAAATGTCGGTCTAAACTAACATACTTGTGTAAATATCAAACAGGAGGATCAGAAGAAAAAGGACAATTTGATCTGTACATAAATCTTTATTCTTTCCATTATAAATGATTTATTACATTACAGTGTCTGAAACCAGTTTGAAATATATTATAGTTCAACACAGAAATATCCCACTGTTTAAGCAATAACTGAGGAAACGCATGCCTCCATTATCAGTAACTAAAAGCAGCAGAAAATATATATTATGCATGCCTGCTCAATGTTTCTGTGGCATCACGCACATAGAGCTTTGAATCACAAAAAAATGACACGTGGGATTTTTTAGAACATTTGGAAACGATTAAGCTATACAAACAACCTTGATTTAATGATATTAGGGTGTAACAACATTGCAAAGAAGACATTCCGTCTGGAGACCCTCTGAACATGAAAACAGGAAAAAATAACTTAAGATAATTAATATTCTTTAACAAATATAATTGGTGTGGAAACTCTTTTGGAGAAAATATAGAACAGAACTCTGTAGCACAGATCCATCATTACTGGATATGTTGAATGTACAAAATCGTGCTATATTTACAGATGAGAGCCCAAAAGTCCCATTGTTACGACTAGAGCTCTGATTCAGCAGGACATAATCAATGTTTGACACTAGAGGGCAGTATATTCTCATCTCTTTCAACAGTAAAACTCAGACCCTCTGGTAAAGAAAATAATGCTGTATTCACTCTTAGGAAAATGCCAAGTGAGTACTTTAGAGAAATTAAGACCCACACCATTAACAAAGTCAAAGGATTTTCTTTAAAATCCAGAACTTTTCCAAATTCAATCCTTGAAATAAGCATTTTGTCTATCCAAAACCAGTTTCTTGCCTCTCGCACAAAGACCAACTTGCAGCAAATTCAGTGTTATTGGTAAGTCCTTAGCAGGTCTCCTTCAGTCTTTACAATCATGTCGGTGGCGTCTCTCCTCCTTTAACAGAACCTGCTGTCCCATTTGTTTTCTCCGCAGCATCTGTGGTTGAAAATTAGTTTTTAGAGTTAGTTCAAGGGAGTGCAGAAGGGTTGCACAATAAATAAATAAATAAAAAGCTAAAAGTTTACAAATTTGAAAAAAAATCCTTTGACTTTGAATTTTGCCATGGCTCTAGAGATGTCAATGTAGGTTGGTTGGTCCACCACTTAGTCCAGATGGATTGACATGAATTGTAATCACTTTAATCCCTCTTTAATTTGTCCAATACTTTGGTTTATGATGTACTTTGCATTTAGTGCTGATTAGCAAATGTTAGCATTCTAACAAGCTAAACTAAGATGGTGAACACAGTAAACATGAAACCTGCATTCATGCAATGTCAGGAGAAATTAAACCCTCAAATTAATCCCACTGCCTTGTAGAGACTTTATTTAAATGATGATCTACTTTTGCTGTTACATATTTGGAGGCATTTGTTAAGTGAAACCAGGTACAAAAAATCTATGTTTTTAAATGGTCATTTATTTAGATTATCTGAGATTTGGAATTACAATTTGGGAGTTGAAGAAGTGGTTTCTTGTATTATGGTCAAAATGATATGACGTCAATGCGGCCAGCGTGTTATGAATGATCTCTCTTACCCTTGATACTCTCTTGCGGTGCTTCCTGTCCTGCAGTTTGCTCCGTCCCTTCACTGGTCTCGATCTCTTTGCCCTTTGTTTTGGGTTTCCTTGCAACGGGTGGTGGTACCTTGACTCCCTTCCTCACCCACTCTGTTTCACTGGCCACCTTCATGTTCTCTGGTACCGGCTTGGTCTCGATCACCACCTTCTTGTTGCTCTTGGAGAATATAAAGCTTGCTGTGCTGGAGGGGGACTTGCAGGGGCCTAGTGGTGATGTTGGAGATTGCAAGCTGAGGCGAGATGTAGGGCTAGCTTTTGATCTGGCTGCTGTCCTCAGGCGGATGGCCTCCTGTAGGTTTATGGAAGGAGAGGCTGTCGTGGCAGGAGGAGACTTTTTTGTAGGGGAGACGACTGGGGATGAAGATACAGGTGGAACCAAAACAGACTGGGACAGAGCTGGTTGTGCAGTAACTGTGGCAGGTGGCGAGGTGGGGGGTGACGATGCGGTTGGTGGAGAGAGGATGATCAGAGACCTTCTGATGGGCTTCTGAGGAGCTTCACCACTCGAAGATGAGGGTGGGACCAGGTTGCTGGGTTGCTGCTTCCTCATCATGACCTCAGCCTCTGGAGGCTCCTGCGCTTTAGGAGGCTCAGGGCTGCTATTGACTGACCGCAGCTTGACCATCTGCAGAAGGGAGGGGCTGACATTGAGACCTGCCTCCTGAACAGGGGCAGGTACGAGCTCCGGGGTTTGGTTTTCTGTGCTTGCAGGACTAGGCCGCTCCTTAATGCTGGCAAGACCCTGCACAGTTAGAGGTGGAGGTAAGGGGATGTTTACAGTTGGAGAAGGATCAGGTTCTTCAGCCTTTTCTGGTGGAATAGAGACTTCTGGCAAAAGGGAGGGCTCCTGGTTTGCTGGACCATCCAGACCATCAGTGTTCTGGGGTTCAACCGAAGGTTGGTTGAGAAGCTGTATGGGAGGCGGAGGAGGGATACTCTGAGGGGGAGTGAGAATACTGTTGTATGAAACTGGGTTACCTTCAGATTTGGATGGGATGCTCTCTTGTGGAAGATCAATCTCCTGCTCTGGTGGATTGGGCTGTGACGGTAGGGGTGGTGGAGGTGAAATACTTTGTGGCGGAGTGAGCTTCCTAACAGGTGTCGCCTCCTCAGAAGACTGACAGGCATTCTCTTGAGAGGGAGGAGAAACTTCTACAGTGGACAGAGTGGAGACCTCTTCAACTGGTGGAGATACCACCGTGACCAGTGTGACTGAGACGTCATTAACATGTGGAGGGGGGGCCTCTTTGGGTCTCACAGGAGAAACCTCAATAAGTGGTGGAGGAGAAGCTTCTTTAGGTGGTGGAGGAGAAACCTCTTTAGGTGGTGGAGGAGAAACCTCTTTAGGGGGTGGAAGAGGAGACATTTCTTTAGGTGGTGGAGGAGAAACCTCTTTAGGGGGTGGAAGAGGAGACATTTCTTTAGGTGGTGGAGGAGAAACCTCTTTAGGTGGTGGAGGAGAAACCTCTTTAGGGGGTGGAGGAGAAACCTCTTTAGGGGGTGGAAGAGGAGACATTTCTTTAGGTGGTGGAGGAGAAACCTCTTTAGGGGGTGGAAGAGGAGACATTTCTTTAGGTGGTGGAGGAGAAACCTCTTTAGGTGGTGGAGGAGAAACCTCTTTAGGGGGTGGAGGAGAAACCTCTTTAGGGGGTGGAAGAGGAGACATTTCTTTAGGTGGTGGAGGAGAAACCTCTTTACGGGATGGAAGAGGAGACATGTCTTTAGGTGGTGGAGGAGAAACCTCTTTAGGTGATGGAGGAGAAACCTTTTTAGGTGGTGGAGACATTTCTTTAGGTGGTGGAGGAGAAGACATTTCTTTAGGAGGCGGAGGAGAAACCTTTTTAGGTGGCGATGGAGGAGAGACCTTTTTAGTCATAGGAGGGGATACTACTTTAACTGGCGGAGGGGGAGCCGTGTATGGTGGGGGAGGTGGGATACTCAGGGGTGGAGCTGCAATCCCCTGGGATGTGCTGGGTTTCTTTGGTTCAGCTTCTGTGATCACCACTGATACAACCGACGTAGTTGTACAAGACGAGTCACCACCAGGAATGGACTTCTCTGGTGGCACCTGAACAGGTGACACTAACCCCACTTCACCGAACATTGGCGGAGGCGGCAGAGGGAAGTCAATCTCATCAGGACTATTAAGGCCCGCTTTTGCCAGTGGTGGAGGCGGTGGGGGCCAGGACAACTCGGGGGACACAACTACTGATGTGGTCGGGGGGTAGGGAGGATGATGTGCCGGAGGAGGAGAGGGAGATGGAGGAACGCGTGCTAATAAAATGGCAGGTAACACATCCATGTTAGTCTTTACCTCTGAGGCTTGTGTGGATGTCGGTTTGACTTCTTCTTCTCTCACTACTGCCAGCCTTCCTTCGCGTTTCTCTACGGCCTTCACTAACATTCCATTTATTATGTCAATTACTCTTACTTTCTCATTATTTGTCACATTGCTATTTCCTTTCAAATCAACATTCTGCTCAGCTAGTCTGTCATGATTCCCTTTGAGAATCTCTGCACTCAAAATACCACTTTCTTGAACGTTCTTTGTCTCCCGAACACGCATGGCTCCGTTAATGGACTCCACTGTTACAGCCGGATTCTTGTGTTTTCTTTCTACCACCAAGCTCTTCACAGAGCCTTCTGCAGATGCAGAAGGAGACTGCCTCTGCTGTCTCCTGTCCTTTGGATTCTTCTTTATGATGGCGTAAAGGTTATCAGGTGCCGGGGGTCCCAGGAGCAGCTCAAAGGAACGCTTGCTGTGAGCCCATACCTCTGGAGGAGGGGGTGGAGGTGCATGGACTTTAGGTGGCGGAGGGATGTTGAAGAGTTCTCTCAAGGCCCTTACAGAAGGGCTCACAGTATCGACTGTGGTGCCATGTTTCAAACCCTCTTGCTGCGGGAGAGGGGATGCTGTTGAAGCAGCAGGAGTGGACCCAGGAAATAACCTTTGAAGCTTTGCTAAGATTCCTCTCTTGTGCCTTGGAGATGAGCTGTGGGGCTCCTTAGAAACCTGTGAGGATGTGCCATCTTGGCTGGAGTATCCACTGGACGGAGAGATTATTTTGCTTAACTTATTCTCCTGAAGTGGTTCCTTCTTCTCTTGTGAAGCATCTTTGGAGACCTCAACCTTTGCAGCTCTTTCTGCCCTTTGTGCCAGCAGCTGGGATCTGATGGGGCTGAATGACACAGAGTCCATGGAGTCGTCCAGAGAACTGGTGTCGGCATTGTATTCGGGGCTGGAGGGCACAGGACAAGATCCCGATGTATTTTTTTCATTTTCCTCACCAGATGCTGAGGTGTTATTGAGAGAAGTTTCCCTTGAGTTGACCCTAACCTCTGCCAGATCCCGTGACCGTCGCTTCATCTTATTGTGAAGGGAATAGGAGCGGCTTGGAGGCGGAGGAGCCCTCTTGGGCTTCATGATGGAGAGGCTACGCCCAAACGGCCCCTCTTTCTTAATTTCGTCTCCCTTAACTATGAGCTTGCCATTGGAGTTGCATTTTGAAGCCTTGCTGATGGAGGAGTGAACACTGATTCTGTCCTCTTTAGCAGAGGCATCTCCGTCCTGTGACCTCTTCTGTCTGGGGGTGCTGCTGCTGGAGATGGTCGAGGAGTCCGATACCAAGGTATCTGAGGACTCAGAGTTGCTCCAACAAGAGCTGTCGGACATATTGTGATTATTGTTGCGGGAGGCGGAGGTGATGGTGGAGGCTCTGGAGGAAGTGTTTCTGGAAGAAGATGCTCTGGAGGAAGCACGGGAGGGGGCCGGGCTGGACAGCAGCAGGCTGCTCTTGCTGATGGTGCGGACACTGTTGCGACTCCGTCCGCGGCTGATTTCTACCACATCGATGGAGGGTGGCAACACAGCATTTGGAATGATTTTGGACATGTAGGCGGCCTGGGGTGACATGGACATGACGGGGCTCGGCGGCTCCGGCTGAAGGCTGTTGGCAGTGGTCATAGAGGGAATTGCCAGGCGGTGCAGCAGGGCCAGGTCATCCCTATGACCAGCATGGGTGGCACCGAGCCGCTGGAGTTGGTTCTTGTTGAGGGGATGGATGGCGTTCATGTCCTGAAGGCTGGCACCAGCTCGTATTTGTGACTCTGCTGCCTGCTCTGGCCTGTAAGTGGTTGGGCTGTCGTCAGATTCACCATTGTAAAGGTGCTCCTCATCTAACCTCTGAGTCAGTGACCAACCCACTCTGTCCAGGCCTGATGAGAGAAGACAGGAAGTTCATATTAATTATTAAGGAAATGGACATGCAAAAAAATCATCTATATAGAATACAGTAACACAGCCCTATTCAACTAGGGGAGGAGCCCCAGACCCTCCCTACAAAATATATATTTATTTTCCCCCAATTTCAAAACAAACCAGGGACCCTTGGTGAGGAGTAGAGATCTTTCCTATCCTATGGTTTGAAGAAAATATGTGCAATATCTGAAGTGTAGCCTATATAAAAAATTCTACACAAACACAAAATGGCAAAAAGAAAGAATATGTTGGTTAATAAGGCCAGAGAGAGGTCCAGTGGGTTTATTTACCCACTGAGAATAACAGCTCATCTTTCTGAAAATGTGTCCCCCTGAACAATATAGTTGAATAGCCCTGCAGTAACATAACTTTATACCATTCTGAATGTAGCGCATACAATTTAAATAGTAATTTACAGACAGATGTCGTAAGTTTTGATGAGCTGCATACCCAGCTCTCTCTGAACATGCTGTGGGATACCCCCAACAGTCTTCCTGTGTCTTCTCCTCGTCTTGGTCTTTTCTGACTTCTTCCCAGAATTCAAGGGTCTGAATGTTGATCCTGGGCAGACAGAGGCATGAGAGAAAAGAGACAATTAACAATCTGTACATCTCACCCATTAAATGTTTAATCTGTATGTGTGTGCACCACCATATGTTGTACAATGACCAAGATGTAAATAGTGTTTCACGCTTGTGGTTAGGGTACCTTGCCTGGTGAGTCCAGAGCGGGAAGATCTCGTGGACGCGGATGATTGTACAGAGACAACAGAAGATGAGTCACCAATGGTACTGTCAGTCATAAACCCTCCACATTCCCCGTCTGTGTGGACCGACTGGCAAAAAGTAGAGACAATCTTGTTGTTAAAAATGAATAAATAAATCACTTGTACAAGGACTGTGTATTTGGTGTAAGAAAAAAAACAGCAATTGTCATGTGATGTTCCACTTACAATTGTGCTTTCATTGTCCTGGAACTCCACTCCATAATTGGTTTCTGCAAGGAGAGTCACATTATAGTGGCAATTAAAATTATTATCAGTGTTTATATCCTCTGGTGCACACCCTCAAACAATACGCAGACAGTTGTCAACATGTTGGCATGGCACACCTATAATTTAGTGCCCAGGTGTATGGCTGTATATTACTAGGGCGCTTTGTACCTTCCTGCTGCATCATTTTCAATCCCTCCAGGGCCTCAGTGTGAAGGTTCTCCAGGTACTCGGGCCTGCTACCCTCGATGAACACATTCTCCTGGAACAACGGTTGTGCCGGGGTCTTATCATCATCTCGCTTTGGGACAGCTTGAAGAAGAGAGAGACGGGAGAGAGGATCAGCCTGGATCAACTTAAAGCTCTGTGTTACTGTAATAGTAGATGAGGGGTCCATATGGGCAGGATGAGAGCATTCAGGTGTCTGCCATTTAAGCACTGTAATATGTTTTAGGTTTAATTACACGAGAGTGCAAATTAAAAAGGCTGAACTCGTGCACTCATGCAGGATTAAACTCCAGTGACTGACAGTAAGTTTTAAAAAAGGATTAGCAAATCAAAAATCTACGTAACACCAGGTTAGCCCTTAGAAAAATCATATTTGCACATTTAACTGCTATGTGTCCCTTTGATATAATGTATGAAGACCTACAAACATTATCTTGTATCGCTTTTTTTTTTTTTGCCAGGCAATTGTGTGTGTATAGTTTGTGTTAAAGGCTGTTTGTATGTACAACGAAAAAGTTTAAAAAAACAAACGTCAGATCCATATGCCTGGCATTGCTCATTTTCTTCGAGGACAAGTCTCATTAGGTTAGACAGTGTGAAGGAAACTAATTAATTTGCTGTCACATCTTGATGCATGCAAAGTACACCAGTTCAATCTTTCATTAACTAATTATAAAACGCCAGAAATGCCATGTCAAGAACTTTGAGCACCATCTGAATAACCTGAATAACCTCTTCTAATGACTAGCGGTCATACAAAATCATGTTTAATGCAATACTCTGTATGGATTATGGTCATTTTTGCATTTTTTTAATTACTCCGAAGTAAGAAACTTGATAAAAACCAAGATAAAAGACAAAAACTAACATTATAATAACTTAACATTTGCTGACCAACTGGCATGTGATTGAACTCTGGGATCCATGTGGTGCCCTCAACGCTTCCAGGAAACAGTCTGTGATCATTGGGCTAAAATCTGCTAAGACACTTTTAAGTGCTCCACACTTAGCCACTCGATGTACTCTACTGTCCGTAAAACCATGCAGGAATTAGCCTCGGCAGCCATGTGCTCAGGGATCGTTACTAAGTTTCACCAGTCTCTTTTGTAACGCCATTAGAGGTGCTCCCAGTCAGCAATTATCTATAAATATGTAAAATTCCAATAACAGTATTCTATTTTATAGCAAGTATTAGCTTCACTAGAAATCACAGCATGTTCAACATCAGGCGAGTAAACATAACATACTGACAGTAGTTTTTATGGTCCACAGTGACAGTGAATGACCACACTTTAATTACTTTACTGCCTGTCCTGGTCATACTTGAACAGCAGTTTTTACAATCGGGGCACGGGCAACTGATTAGAGTCATAAACAAATCAAGTCTGTTGTCTGATCATTTCAAACAATTGTGCCGCTTTCACTCACCTTTCCTCTTGAAGAGAGTCGGAAAGCAGTTGGAATTATTACTAGAGTTATTAGTCAGAAGCACTACCATGGTTTCTCGTAGAGTAATCCAAAAGTACACCCAAGCTATGCAAAAGTTGGGATAAAGAAAGAGGAGGCTCTAAAAGGTGCAGTCCGTCAGTTTGAAAAACATCCTGGAAAGATCGTTTGTGATCGTGGCAGGATGATAGTCTTGTTTTTGATGAACTTGTTGTTGTCAGTTCAGGTCCATGCGGAGCGTTGCCGGTCTCTACAGCCAATAGACAGTCAGAGCTCAGACACTAATCCTCTGCAGCCTAATTCCTGCCATCTTTCTCTACTATGTCTCCCCCACTCGCTGCCCAGCATCCCACTGTTGCCCCCCATTTGCGGGCACGCTCGCCCCGGATTGGTCCGACAGGGCACAGATCAAACTGTGATCATACGAGTAAACATTGAGAGGAAGAGAAAGCTGTTGTCAGGGATTTGAGATAACAGAGCGTCACTTGAGCTTTGGCAATAAATAACACTACACTGCTTTGTTAGATTGTACACAATTGTCACTATAGAACTATATGAACACCACACATGTATTTACTTCCTCAGACTTCATTATGAGACATACAACTTTATTGTTTTTGCCACAAGGGGGAGTAAGTGAATTAAAATAATCTATTCTCAAAACAAGAATAAAAACATGTTTTAAAAAGAGGTCCGTAGCTCCACAGCACATGGTCTTACATGTGAAAAATGTTCCCTATTGTTCCCGCACCATTGCTGCTGATTTGTTAGTGTACAACAAGAATACAGACACTCCTAAATTACTTAGTTAATTGAGAGCTGCTATCTAGAGATTAATATTATAATCTGGAGAAGCATTAAACACCTTTTGTAACCGTTTAAAGTTTATACAATTTCTGTTGTTGAGACTATTTCTTTAGCATTTCTTCTTTCTGCTTTCTATTTAGGACACCTCAAACCCATCTGCGGTTTAGGGGTTTGTTCACTTCCTGGTGTGCCGAGCAGACATGACGAGGAATGTATGCCATCTGAACAAATGGAAAACATTCCCATGGTCGTGATCCTACCGAGTGACTCAAGACAAAAGCAGTTTACAAACGAAAAGAAAAGAATCGCATGTGTTACCAGCACATAGTAACAAGTGGAAAAATATCACTATTTAACTTCTTAAGTGGAGGCTTCAAGCCCTAGATGTAAACAGAAAGTTGATATGCATGTGTAGGGGGAAGTCAGAGCAGGACAACACTTGTGGTTACCATGACAGCACACACTGGACTGGAGTGACGGGTGGGGCCCGGCTGCACGGTAATGAGGAGCTCATATTAGCACTGGTTCTGTGATCCCATTGTAATTGTGTCCAAATTAATCACTGACATATTAAAGACACCATCTGTCACTGAAGCGGGCGGTATTAACGGGCTGGTAGTGATTATGTGTGAACTTGAAAAATGATGTTTACATCCCAGATTTGGATAAACAGACTAAATCTAGTGGATGTGATACTGCGTGACCAGTTCAAGTTGCAGACTTCAGCCTCTCGTATCGAAACATAATGTGTAAAAAAGAAAATAGAAGGGAATTATGATTCAATTTTATGACATGTAACTGATGTTGGATTTAAAGTAGAACATTTTTAAAGAAGCAAACATCTGTTGGCAAGTTTGTTTTGGGAAAATATGGATTGTCCAGCAGTAAACAGAGACAGAAGGGTTTCAGGAGACATGTTGCGTCATCAACTCCTGTAAACAAATTACAACCAGTGACACAGACGGCGGTGAAGGGTGTTTATGATGCGCAACCATGGTAATACTTTGTACATTTTAGCCGTGACAACCCATTTTAGATTAGGAGCACTAATCTGTGAATTAATTTAATTTAATTTCAGTGTTTCTTTTTTTTTTCAGTTCATTTTCTAGCAAGGCTTCAAAATCAGAGCATATAAATGTAACATTTAACATTAAACTACTTTAGTGACTAACTCAACATGAACAGTTTATCTAAGAACAACAGCAGTCTGGTTTACCATACCAGGACAAACCCGAGTCTGATTTTCTTTGTGCTGTTTTTAAGCCCGCTCCACACAGACGGGACAAAAATTATAGCAAGGAAATACTGAATCCTTTACTTGTTTTTAACAAAAAGAGGCCAAATTTAACTTTATTCGCTGTAGAAATACTTGTGTCAGCGGGCAAAGTACTTTTACTTTATTTTAAATGTAGAGTGTAAACCTCCCTCTAGGTTGCTAAAATCCCCAAAAAGAATACTGAGAATGTGACTTCACTGTCCTCAGTGGCTTCGGCTCTGCCTGACAGATACTAGTTTCAAATGGGATGGACAACAGATTATTTTTTGTAAAGGTTCTGTTAATATCATCTAATCTATATCACCCACACCCACACACACACACACACACACACACACACACACACACACACTTTTGCTAGAACCGTTTCATGGGAATCAAACAGATGCAAATACCCCGCACACACCTAACATCCCTGTCCTAACTTGCCCCTTTCTCTTGTTTTGCACCGCCAGGCAGACAGCCATGATGCAGAGACATTCTCTCCAGCTCTGAGGGTGCTGTCTGCCAGGTGCTTAAGCCTCTCTAATCAGCACAAACCCCACTGAACGCACTGTGATGACGGGGAGAGCTGTACGGCTCACAGTTTCCCTAAAAGCAGGTAGTCAAGATACACTGACCGGACACATCCTGGTCAAAGCGTGACTATTTTAACGCGCTTGGTTTTCAATGAATTAAATATAAACATCTCAGCTGAAAGAAAGGAAGGGCGAAGCGTGGTGCGACATGGAAGGACAACAATCCAGGTAACAGATACACCGGCATGATCTCACGCAGGGTTACACTCAAATTCACCAGCAGACAATACAATCTGTAAGCCAGCATGTAACAGATACCTCCAGAAATAAAGCCAAGGTGCACACAGATGCACACAATCGCTAATATTCTACAGGCCACTTCTTGCACCATGTCTTTACATCAGTTTACATCCTGAACCTCCCAACAGCCTTCACCTGTCATGAGTGAGCAAACTCCAGTTCTCAAAGTCAGGGTCAGCTTCATAGCACTGAGGTCTCTCTCAATAAGCTAAGCCATACGCAACAAATCAAAATCACATTAAAAAACTGCAGAAGAATGTAAAATATTCAGGCCTGCTAGTGCCTGTTTAATGTATGCACAGCGTTGCTACGCGCTCCTACTATATGTGATTACAGACAATAAAACAGGCTTATTAGTAGAACAAGAGTGAGCAGAGACACACTGCACTGGGTGTATTTAAGGTGAAATGTTTAGCAAGTTGCTCAGAGTTAGCTAAATCAGAAATGAGGGAAATTGTGTTACTAGCTTCTTAAAATAACGAGAATATCCAAACATGGCTAAAACATTTTTGGCATGCTTAGTGTAAGTCTGTCCGTAGTTCCAGCTCTTTGGTTAAAGTGTCGTGAAATTTCAGTCCTACAGTGAATACGTGAAAAACGTGTTATTCCCATCAGTTCGTCTTTGGGGCTGATTAGAAAATGTTAGCATGCTAACACACTACACCAAGATGGAAACATCAGCTGCTAAAGCTCAGCGTTGTTATTATGAGCATGTCAGCATGCTAACTTTAGTATTTAGCTCAACACACGCTGCATCCACATACAGCCTCACAGAGCGGCGAGCACGGCTGTAGATGGCAGATTGTGCCGATGTAAACTGAGCAAGTCCCTCTTTTACATAGAAGCAGGCTTATCACAGTTCCACTGAGCGAATACATCTAGACAGAACAGTGTGTTCTTGGGGAGGGGAACATGAATAACACTGTGTGCACCTTAACTAAACTCTGCTATACTAGTGAGGTAAAAGCAACAAACTTATCTTCACAAGCAGTGAACTTCTCCCCATAACAGTGAGCTCCATTGATTAAAAACGGCCTCATTCGACAACAGAAGTCATGACAGGTGACTCACAAAACTTTCCAAGCACATATTTGTGTCTCTGTAGCCACAGTGTGTTGGCAAACATTTTCCTTTCCTGACAATGGCCTGTGAAGTCTGCTCAGAGCCACAGTAACGTATCTTCACATCTTGACAGTGAAACAATGTATGATTTCATAATTAACAACTGTTGCTTTTAGCCATGCTGCTTAGTTTGGTAACACTGACACCAAACATTAGAGGATCGCAAGGAATAAAAGGAACTTGATGAAATGAAACTGGAGCACATTATTCGGTTGTGACTAGAGGGCAAACTGGCACTTTGTAAACTCCTCTAACCATTTCAATGACCTAAACATGATCTCCTCTGACGTTCAGGCATGGTGACTCTCCACCTATTGAAAGTAAATCCTAGTAAATGCCCATAAACCCTGTGATTATAAACACGCATCTGTGCAACTGTTTACTATACAAGTAAGTCAAGTCCTCAAGTACAGAAATTCCCACAACGTCAGCATCGGCTCGATTCTCACATAACCCCTGAGCAGATGGGTGCTTGTGTTGTGTCGGCTTAGCTTTCAGATATTTTAAATACAAAGTGACAAAAAGTACAAGAGAAATTAACCTGATCATTGCAAGTGTTTTTCACATAAAGGCTAAATAACATGTCTCAAAGGCATGTAGGCCCGGTTTAAAAAGGCCGGCTGGTTGATTACTTCCGTTTTCTCCATCACATGCCAGTTTTCTTAAACCTGTTCTCCTGCCCTTTGTTATTATTGTGTCATCATCACACACAGCTACACTGTTGTAAACAACATTAGAAGGTACCATCCTTAACAGCAATATCATTTTCAATCAATTAAACGAAGCACTTTCTACAGTTACTGTGGTGTCTTCTTGATTTTCCCGTCATCTGAATTTATCATCATTTTGTGGGTTTTTGTTTTGGAAGCCTCTCGCTGTCTCCTGTGGTGCACTACTCCTCTCCGCCTACACTGTTATTGTTATTGTTTACCGAAACACAGTTTTTACGGGAGCTGGCAGTAAAGGTGTCTGACCTGATGGAGCAGGAGCAGGATTCAGACAACAGTACTGAACAGGGCTCTACCTTGTTCTTTGTTTTCTTTCACTTCCCTAAATGAATAATGTCTTGCATGTGTTTCTTTTACTTCCTCTACCATCTGCCACCTTGAGCTCTACTTTCCATGAAAACACCCTTCGCCCCTGATTTATGCTATAACGCAATCTGTTTTATGTACACTCTAGCATATTTCCCAGAAGCACTAACCTGGTGATGAACCCGTAAAAGCTGCAAATCTTTTATACAACTGTGTCAAAACTGATGTGGCACCACGTGGCACCTTTAACTAACTGGGCTTTATACCGCCTGATAAACTGACAGAAGGCGAATACAGTAAAGCAACAGATATGTGTTAGTCTTAAAACGTTCTTAAAGCAGCGTCTATAATACAACATTCAACAAATATAATACCTCTGTCACCAACAACACACAGAAAGCACTCCCTATTTCTAACCTCCTCAAATAAACATCTTTATAAAGCTCAGGAATGTGAACAGGTGACCTTCTGAGCATACCTTGACAGGACTGTATGACCTCATTAGTCCTTCCCCTTATCTCCATTTACCCAAACCAGGGGCATTCCTCTTCCACCCCACTATGAAGCTAAGACAGGCTCTGAGCGGCCAGAGTTACATAAGAGAGGCCCGTCGTCTACGTTTACACAGGATCGAGTAAACCGACAGCACGGCGAGGACATTAATCACAGTCAAACAGCTACGCACAGACGCACATTAATAGTGTAAGGACTTACACAAATGGAAGCCAGTTAACATGGGACGAAAGATAATCTCTGCCTTTTGGCTCAGGATGAAACATTGTCCAGGTAATCAGAGAAGGCAATGCAGAGTTTATGGGTCGACCACACTGAAAGGTCCAGGAGGTCAGAGTTTATCGCTCCAAAACCTGCTACTGTGCAGCTTCCTCTTTGGTCAAACTCCACGGGCCTTGTTTACAAAAACACATTCCCACAAGAGCAAAGGTTAAGGAAACCCCATGCAGGGGTTGGATTCTCACCCTAACAGGGAATCTACATCCACCTGCATAGTCATCCTTAACTAAAACTGAAAAGCAAACACATGGGGAGGTTAAATATGTCTGATGTCGTATCAGTCTAAAATCAGGACACATTTAAGTTGGTCAACTCTTCTCCAAAAGATTTACATTTGAGTGTGACTTAGTACACTTTGTTCTAAAAGAAACTAAATTAACTTTAGTTAAAGGAGGGTTTTTTTTAGGGCCAACTGTAGATTAACTTTGACATTAGTTTGGGTTATCCAAGTATTGAGGGATGGAAAACATTTGAGTATACTGCATTTAAAAAATGTTGGCTTTGAAAAAAGAGTTTGAAAGATTTACATTTTTGTAATTCTTTTTTTAATTTTGTAATGATGGGTCAGAAAAAAACATTTTGAAAAGTCGGTTGTAATATTATCTCGGGACACAACAAATAAATATTTTCATTATCGATGAATCTGCGGATATTTTATCAATTAACGGAGTCGTTGTATGGTGAATCAAATGTCAGAAAAATGTAAAAAGGGTGATAATATTAAGTGCTTGTTTCATTTGCTGTGTTTAAGATATTAAAGTTAACTGATATATATGAAAAAGAAAAGCAGAACATCCTCACAGTTTAGAAGCTAAAACTAGGAAAAAGTTTGGCATTTCTTTTTATCTAACAATTATCTAAATACTTGTTCATTTCTTTTGTGGTTTGAAAAATCAAAACATTAACCCCTTTCAGCTCTAAAATTGTCTATTTTTTTATGGAGCATCTACTAAAATTATATTTTTTTAAAAGAGGATGTTGTTTTCCCTTTCTTTAAATAACATTTAAAGGCACTTGCAAATGTACAAAATGTAAACCATACTTTGGGGTTTCATTTTTACCTCTTTACTTAAGATTTCATTAAACTTATTTTCTTTTCTTTTTATAAAATAAACCAAAATATATGCTTGTTTACAAAATATTTAGTCAATGCTGATCTTTTAGATAATTTGATACCAAGGCGATCATACTATTCTCGCATCATACACATGCATGTGATCCTCTATGGTACCAGTGTCTCTGTGCCAGTGTCTCTGTGCCAGTGTCTCTGTGCCAGAATGGAGGGGTCAGGAATAACAGAACCCCTTGTTCCTCCCTCACTGTAAACGGTCCCGGCATGGCTTTTAATTAACTGGCACTGTGCCTGCCATACCAGGCATTTAGTGGGCAGGAGGCCCCTCTGGCCTCAATACAGATCATCATCAGGGGCTCAGCTGGAGGTATTCAATTTTCTGGGCAAGTGTGTTACATTTGTGTCCTGCTCCTGCAATAAACCTCCTCTGGATGCATTTTGGGAATTGCTGAGCTCCTTCCTTAAATTGGAGGAAACGCCTGGCGAGAGGTTTGCAGCCAGCACATGCAATCTGCACGCCATGCACAACACGTTAATTGCTGAGGGCTTAATAGCAGCATAATACCGGGCACATAAATCACACTCAATAGTCACACTCATTTCTGGCTTTGTAGTGATGTATTTCTGCAACATTGAGGCCCATTACCTTAAGGTAATAGATGTGAAGAATATTCATCACAACAATGTTTAAAGTCTGGTCAAAAATCTACTCTTTTCAGTAACTCTCCTCGAGTCATGTGTGAAAAAGTGAAGGAGAAGAATTCAACAGCCTGATGTGGGAGGTAGCCTCTAAGCTGACCTTGGCAGAGGAGAAATACCGTATCTGTCTTCACAGTTTACTTTCTCTGACAGAACTCTTAGCCTCGCACTGCTAGTTTAACTAACCATAAGTAGCACAATAGTGCAAAGATTGCGTAACGCAGTCTACATACTTATGTTCCAGTCAATGCTGATTCGCTTGTCTAAGTATTCGACAAAGCCACAGATGTGATTAAAAACGTGTTTATACATATTCATCCTTCCAGCTGAACTACAAGCTTTGTGCTTCCACATGAAGAAGTGGCAGCAAAAGAAACAGGCGGAGCCTCCTCGGTCTTTAAAGAAATTTACATCCAAGACTGCACAAGCACTGGCAGAGAAACAGCCTGAAGACTGTGTGTGCTTTTCTGTTTCTGCATATACCGACTCAGTAGGACAAGACGTTGCCGGTTAATGTAATTGTGTTTCAGGTCTGACTGCATCACGGTGTGATTAATGAGTGTAAATCTAAAGTTAGTACTTACAGTTCACACAAGGAGGGAAAAAAAAAACTGTGTTCACAAAGAGAAAACAGGACTGGTACAGTTCAATGTGCTGACATACGAGTGCACATGTACAAGCTCCAACAAGATCCCAGAGCTCTGGGAAAAGTGTGTTGCTGCAATATATCCTTGTGAGCATGAGAGTAATACGTTGTTTTTTTCCCCTGTGTTCACTATGTGTGTGGGTGGGGTTTTCCTTAAGTTGTGAACTGTGTGTTTGTGACTGCACAAAAGGTTCAAATAAAATAAGCCGTCCACACATCATGTGTGTCCCGTGTGGATGGCCGCCACAGTGCAGCACTTTAAACTCCACATAACCTGAAGACCAGGTAAGTTAAGTGAAGGTATCATAGAACAGGACAGACAGAGATTGTTTTTTTCAGGGCAAACAAAGTGAGCTGCAGGTCAGAGAGCAAGTAGGAAGTCAGTCTGTTCAACCATCCCTCCAGTGAACACACACATGCCTTGGAGCCAAGGAGCGGCAGATTGAACTGGTTCCTTATTCCTACTGACTTTAGATAAACTGCGCCCTATAGAAATGTCTTTAAATGTCTTTTAAAGACCTCCCTATTAAAGTACAATACATTATCAGACCACACTTTTTTTTTTGTTTTAGCTCATTTACTAAAAAAAAAAACTTCACTGGGTAATAAAGTACTTCGTCTTATTGACAAATATGTTCTAGATTTACATGTTTTAGAGTAATTTCCTTCCTTGCAAGCACTCATTGGTTTCCTTGATGTCAGTACAAAATGTTAATCCGCTGGCATGGACTTGATTGAGATGAGGAATTCATCACAGTTTAATAATTTGTTGCTTGTATGGTCTGGTTTTTGTGTGTGTGTCAAAGGTGCCTTATCTTGTATGGCAGAGACTGCGGAGATGCATTCAAGGACGCTCTGGCATCCAAAAAAACTGATTGCCAGCCAGCTGCTGATATTGCATTTTTATTAGGGATGCAACTAATAATTACTTTCGATTTAATCTAGACTATTTATTTGATTTATAGTTTCATTGTTCAGAATTGTTTGAAAATAGTACAAATAAATCCAAGGTGTCCAAGGTGATGTACAGTATTTAAATTCCTTGTGTAATCCAACCAACAGCCAAACAACCAAACGCTATTTAATTTACAATAACATAAAAAGCAACAAATTTACACATTTGAAAAGCTGAAATATTTAATGTCATTCCTTTCTTCTTAATCATCGTATTCAGTAATTGTTAATACTTTTTTTTCTTTGTCTGTTTTATTGTTTGCGGTCATACCCGTATTAGACTGTTGTATTATGTACTTTTATTTCTTAGAAGTCTAACCAGGAACAAGGTCTGCAAGTTAGTTATGGCTAGAAGATAGAGGAACTGCATTTATTTTAATGTACAATGCCTACATGTATAGTCCCAGTCAAATTAATTATTAAAATAAAAATAAAACAACCTAATGTATTGCTTGATAAATAGCAATAAGATAATGAAATATAAAAATGTTGCAATTACATTTTCTCTGAGTCCTACATTATGAAGCAGACACGCATTATTATTAAATATTTGGTATTTGCTGTGTCAAATAGTTCCTCTGCTCTTATTCCCCATAGGTTAATGTTTTATTTCATTAAAGGGTATTTTGTAAAACTTTTATAATGTTATTATTGGTTTCTACCCAAATTCTCATGGTGTGCTACTTTCCTTTTCTTAAATGTAAAATATTATCAAATAGCAGTCACATAAAAATACTAAAAGGGGATAGAGTGGCTGTTGAGCATCCTGTAGGCCAGGGGTGGGGAACCTCCGGCCTCCAGGCCGTATCCGGCCTGCGAGACCATTTTATCCGGCCCTCGAGGTAATTCATAAACACACGCAAAAAAATCCACTAGAAAAAAAAAACTAGACGGCAATAGAATAAATCGGCCGTTTTTCCTGGCCAAGGTCAGGGTCCTTGAACACAACACGAGCGGAACGTGTCATCATGTGGTCATGTCATGTAAAGAAACTTACATTTTAAACGAGACTGTCATTGACATCAGTGAACGCAGCGTGGCGAGTGTAAAACAGAGAAAGCTGGATGCGGAATGTCGCACTTCCCAGGAGAAATGGACGAACGATTATTTCTTTGTGGAAGTAAAAGGCCAGTGTGTCTAGTTTGTGCGGACGCGCTTGCGGTGATGAAAAAGACTCTTGATTGTCATTACACCACGAAAACATGCCGAACTGTACGAGCTGAAAGGACGAGTGCGTTTGGATAAAGTTAACGCTCTTCTGCGGAGTTTGGCCCAACAAGCAGCTCTCTGCAGAGCGGAACATACAAACATGGACAGATAGAGAGGTAGACCACCACACCAAGAACAGACTGTTCCACCACTACTGTGCAATACTCACTTTATTTTCTATCAACCACTTGGTACTTATATTATTTTTTATTCTATTTAATTATTGTGTACTGCCTTTTTACTTCATATGTTCTTTTGCTGTGACAAGATAAATGTCCCCGTTGTGGGACTAATAAAGGATTGTTTTCTGATAAAACAGAAAGATACATGGATAAAAAAGTTGCTTTTTTGCACAGCATAAAAGAAAAGTAAAATGAATGGGCTGTGAGAGGTTATGAGTTCAATAATTAGTATGGCCCTTAAAGGATGTTGTAAACAATTAAATGGCCCTTGATAGGAAAAAGGTTCCCCACCCCAGCTGTAGGCTCTTACCATAACCTTTACCTTGTGGATGAGCCTGTCTTCCTGACTTATGTCCTCCTTTGTGTCCACCCTGATGCCCAGCAGGGTGTCTGTCACAAGCCAAGTCCAGTGCAGGACCGAGACCCAGCCTCTGTCCCTTAGCACCGAGATCCTTCCTGTTCTTGCCCTTCAGCCAGACCAGAGCCCGGCCTAGGGAGTGACTGCGCTTCTTCTGGCCTCTTTTGCCGTTCTTCTCCTGGGCAAAAATATCAACCACATCCTGGGGAAGAAGCTCCCCGAACCCCAGCGAGTCACGGTTTGACATACCACCTCACTCTGGAACTATGCACTGAAGAAAAGAAAAAAAAGAAGAGGGGATGCCAAAATTAAATTTTAGTCATCATCATCATCATGAAAACATGTGCTGGCACTCAGGGAGAGATAATAGGACCATACCGGATTTTTTTCTAACGCTCCTGGGTCCCAATGGTTTCAATTGATACCAGTACAGTATTAAATTATTTACAGAGACTAGATACTTGCTTTAGGTAATCCATCACAGTGAATGTTGAAAGTAATTCTTATTACTTGTCAAAGTTACCCGTCATTGTGTGCAGTTGCGAGGAAGGGCTGTTATGAAAACCAACCTCGCTGTTCTGTTCAGGAAAATCACAACATCCAATATTGAAGAGTTGGCTGCTGCAAAGAAAGGCCTGCTGAGGCTACCAAAGTCAGTGTTCTTACAACAATTACTGTATCTGATTACTGTCTGCCTTCTGATTTCCCATTAACATGGCTCATTATTTGCACGCTTTTCTGCAGTTGATATAGTGGCTATTGGCGCTTCATTGAATGCACCAAAACAGCCCCAAGATTCATGATGATGGATGATAGAGCACCTGTGTCAAAACAGGTTTCAAGTAAAGTCTTTTCATCGTGAAGAAAAGTGCTTATAAAGTTTAAATCAAGACAAAGTATGCTTTGGAAATTTGGTCATTGTCAAAATGTGATTAATCCAGTTGTACTCTAAATAAATACTGCATCCAAAGTTGCAAAGCTGTATTCTTTAGACAGTACGTATGTTTGTTTGTCTGTTTGTGTTTGTTTGTCTCCGTGGGCACTGCTCTTTCAACCCACACGCTCAGCCTACTTAGACCCCCTCCTGCCTCTAAACCAAACTTCACAGTTCTGCAAAGAAAGCACTGGCACCGCTCCCTTCATTCCATAACATGGAGTCATAATTCACAAAGCCACACCCGTAAGGCTCCTGCACTTTTACACACAGGCACAACAGCACACTAGGAAGAGAATAGAAAAATAAACCAATGTGCATCGAGCCCCATTTAGAGAACATTGCCTTTTAATATATCATCAATTCGTGGTCCTTGTTATGTTTCATTGTCTTGCTTCATCTATTTCTCTCAGTAGAATGAGCTCAACGCCTTCCTCCACTTCTTCACCTTGCTGAACTCCTCTACTTTGAGGCAGGTTTCCCAGCCTTGCTCTTAGGGATCCGTAGCTTATACTGGGCTTCTTCCAGCTGCGTGCTTTATTAGATACTTATCTCCAAAATCACAGGCTAAAAGTAGGAGCCAGCCCTTAAGATGACAGGAGTCGCAGTTTATACATAAGCACACAAAGACCGGAGGAAGGATGGGAGCGGAGTCCGAGTGAGAGAATTATGAATCCCTGTTTGATTTGCTGTCGAGAACATTTATGAAAAGGATTCGGCTGCTATGTTGCTTCAGGGTCACACATGAAAAACACTGCGGGAAGATTTTAGCAATATGTGAGCAATAGAACCAAACATCTTCCACAGTCTCAAAGAGAACTTTGCTGCCCCAGACGAGACATGAAGCTGAACCACATAAACCCATGTCATGTTCTCTGAGGATTACAAATGTGACTTTTTTCAAACTGCTTCTCATGATCAAAGCTCTGTGTAATGCAGAGGGGGAGTTGTGAGAGGACTCTGGTTTGGATGCATTGTATGGAAAGTTTTCAAGCAGATGTGCACTTTTAGAGCCAAGTGTCTTACATATCATCGTCATAAATTTACTTTTTAACAGACAAACCTCGACTTTTTAAAACAGTTCCAGCAAAAACTGAACCTTTATGATGGTAGGATTTATTGCAGGACTGTTGTATTGGACTGCCTTAGTTTTAGCAAGGTGTACCTAATAAACTGCCCAGACTGAGAGTGTGCTTTCCTAGGCCGGCGTTGGTCTCCACTGTGATCTTAAAGTAGAGACAAGTCGACAGCCATGCTAGCTGCTCTGTGAGGCTGTACTAAAATAATGCTAAATGCTAATGTCAGCATGCTAAAATGTTCAAAGTAACAATGCTAACATGCTGATGTTTTGCTGGTATAATCACAGGTGCTCTATAACTAAAGATGACGCATTACAAGCAGTGGTATGAAATGGTTTAAGGTTCCTGTCTCCTAAGTGGGCAGGGTTCAATGTATTTATATTTTATAAAGCCATGTAAATCTAAGTATAATGTTTCCCTGTTCACTGTCTTAATTTAGCATGCTAACATTTGCTAGTTAGCACGTGTTAGCATGCTAACATTTGCTAGTTAGCGCAACACAAAAAGCTGATGGGAATGTTATTAGTTTTGTAAGTATTTGGTCATAAAACCAAAGTATTGGACAAACTAAAGTTTTGACCAGATGATGGTGCTCGAGGTAGAGCTGCAACGTGTATTATTGATTAATCAATCAGCAGAAAAATAATAGACAACTATTTTGCTAATTGATTAATCATAAATCGTTTAAGTAATCTTTCATGGAAAAATGGTTGAAAATGCTGTCATCAGCCTCACAAATGTGGAGATGTCCTGCTTTTCTCTGTTTTATATCATATTAAACTGAATATCTTTAGGTTTTGGACTGAAAAAACAAAACATTTAAAAGACCTCACGTTGGACTTTGAGACACTGTTTGCTATTTTCTTACATTTTATAGACCAAACGATTATTCGAGTAATCTAGAAAATAATCGGCAGATTAATCTATAATGAGTTTGGGTACTATGGTTGTTGGTACAACATGAAATGCTGCTAGTATGGTTTAAAAGTCAAGTTAAATCTGAAGTCCCGAAGGAGAGGTATGCAGCCCCATGAGAGGCTTAAGATGAATACTTGAAAGTACTTGAATGCTTCTCTAAACTGAATACATATGTGGGTGTTTCTTAAGTAATTTGTTATCTTAATGTTGGCCAGCTGAACTTGTTATCCACTGCTTCACATCTGATGGAGCAGACGTGAGTTGTAGTGAAAGGTTAAATAACAAGAAAGCATCCATCTTCTCCAGAGAAAAGTACCAGGCCTCTCCCTGCACTAAGCCCCGTGTTTCTCCTGCTCCAAATTACAGTCATTTTGGCATGACTAAGATCCGTGCATCTGTATTGGCTACAGTCACCAATAATCAGACGTCTTTCTCGGGTGGAAGGGGGGGGGCTGGTTCATTCATTTATATGGGCTGCTCTGACTGCAATAACTCCTCATATTATATCCATCACAGAGGGACCAGAGTAATGCTAAGAACTCTGGGACACGGCGGAGGACCACCCGGCAGACTGTCTGTGCAGTCGGTTCACAGGAGCTGACTCATTGCTGTGGTCACACATGAAAACCTGCAATTTTCAGTTTCCGCAAACAAATGTAAAGAGGTGACGTACGCGGTGGAGTGTCATTTAAAATCCTCTGTTTGTTTGAAGACGTCCATGTTTTTAAAATCTTCTTTTATCTGTTTACAAAAGAAAATATTCCATCTCTTAGTTTATCTAGGTAAAAGGTAACTGTCACAATCCTCTGTTAGACTCACAATCTCCCTATAAAGTGAATGCATCAAGGCCGACATCTTAATTACAGAATGGCTGCATTGTCCCAGCAGTTACTTAACCCCTAACCATACACCCCAATTCATAAAAGTAGATACACAGACTAAATGCACAAAAAAAGGATTTGTTTTTGAGGATTTGCAGCACAAACCTGAGTAAAAACCTCCGGCAGCATTGCCTACACTGAACCACATCAGGGTGTATCATATCATCGGAAAGATCATGATCAAGTCATATGCCCTAAGCTGATTTACAAACAAAAAAGTTGTATGTTCTCCCTCTCCGTCTCTCTCTCACACACACACAAACTAAACCCGGCGCTGTGGTTTTCCAGCCCAGCCCCAGTCCTGCCGGAACAGGCATGTGTTCCAACATGCTGTTTACTTATCCTTTACAAAAGACGCCAGGCTTTCACATTGGACAGGAGGTACCGCTCAAACACAGCAAACCTCAACGCAGTGTGTCAATACCTGCAGCACTGACGGATTATTGGACATTGACAGCAGTGTGTACACATCAGCATGAAGTAAACTGGGGCCGATAATAGTTTATACACTGTCATCACGAAATAGACAGTTAGCAAATCTGGAAGTGACATGTATTTATTATGTACTTTAGACAGCCGTATGTTCTGGAGTGGAGCTCGAAGACATAAATTCCAGAGCAAATGTGGGTCTTCTTTCCAATTTTACACAGGTGGGTCAATAGACTTAAAGCAAAGCAAAGCACTGACACCTGTATGCCTTAAGCAAAGAACAGTGGCATAGGTTACTGTGCAAATCCAAACCCAAATCCACAGAACACTGGGCTCTACTGTACCTTTTCTTAGACAGAAAAAAAGAATGAAGGAAAGCCCGTTCTTGTTAGATATTTGAAAACTACTTTAGGTGACTTAAGCATGCACACACCCTCAACAGATCCATGTCAAAGAGGAATTGTAAAGTAGAGTATGTTTTACGGTCGATTCGTCATTTTTTCCATGCTGAATTTATTTATTTTTACTCTCAAGGAACTTATGTGCACATCTTTGGTAAACACAATATGTATAGTGGTGCCTTTACATTATTCTTTGTGGACAAAGTCAGTGTTACAGATCTGTCAAATAAATCCACTAATAAATAAGTTTTAAAAAATGTATGAGTGTTAGTGGACTAAAAGTTTATTTAGTCAAGGACAGCCCGACTGACTTTGAAATCATTTCCTATGATTGTGAACATTTTTCGACATGCATTGTTTTATATGACAAACCCCACCCATGTGGAAAAGAATTACGTTCAAACATTTCATAAAAAGTAGGTAAAAATACTATTTGATCTAAATTCACAGTTGGACAGCCTAAAAACACAGCAGCTCTCCGTCTGTAACAGAAGTTTTTTCTTTAACTCACACTACTTATTTTATGCTCAGTTGTAATCACACCCTTATCGACTCTGGCAAATATGAACAATGTGAATTTTGCAGGCAGTGGCGGGGCCGGGTCTCCAGGAACTGGAACTTTTAACTGCGCTGAGTCACACAGGGAGGCTGGCGAAGGGGACTCCAGTGCCTCATGAGGATAAGGCAAAGCCAAGAGGGAGTGGCATTAATACAGGCAGCCACCTTTGTTTGAATTAGGACTGGCTTAGTTTAACCAGGAGGCCATTCACATCTACGACTGAGCTGCCGGGTTTCACATGGCATGATTTAGCAGTCAGTGAGCGAGGTTACGCTCAGACTGAATGTGGTTAATCTCCGCAAGACGGAAATAACAGATAACCAAGGTTAATATTCTCCTTTTTTGTGGAGGATGTTTTGGATCTGTTGCAGTCTTCCTGCTGAGAATAACCAGTATAGGCTTCACAGTAACAGCCAGTTTGGGCAATAATAGTTTTAAAACTACAATTAAAAGGGACTCTGTAACTAAATGGCAAGTGTTCAACCGTGCAAAAACTAGTGTTACTGTGCGGCACCTGCAGGCATCAATGAGGGCGTTGGCTGTCTGCTCTAAGCATTATCAAACAAGGAAGAGCACACTTAAGCAACCTTGTCTGGGCTACAGCTCTGCACACTCAAAGTGGATGAGGAAGCCACCAAGACACAAACTGGAAATACTCAATGCCACGGCTTGAGCATTTTGACATTTTGAAATAGTCTTTTACGAGAGCTTTGTGGGAGTCATCAGGCGGCATCAATGAAAGATTTCCCATCTTGAAACAAAAGTATTTTTTCATTGCCAGAGAGGATTACAACAAATACAACTAATGAGACCAAATAGCTCATGAAAACGTCATTATAATTGCCGGGTTTCAGCATGGCCACAAGTTTCCTACAATTTGGTTTCATACCAGCGTATCAGCATAAACACACAGTGGGGAAGGACTTGGACAGAAACACAAGCCCTTGCTGACATTATGTGGTCCCATTGTTTGCTGCAGAACAGATACAGTTTCAGAAAAATACCATGTTGGTGATGACGGTTATAAAAATAAGCACAACAACGGCGTAAGACAATAATGACACAAATAAACCAAAATGCTATGTAACCGAAACCACTGAGGTTATGGACGCTGTGTGTGTGTGTGTGTGTGTGTGTGTGTGTGTGTGTGTGTGTGTGTGTGTGTGTGTGTGTGTGTTGTGTGTGTGTGTGTGTGTGTGTGTGTGTGTGTGTAGTAATAAGTTTCCACTCTGCAAGGCCGCTGTAGCCATGCAGCAGCTTGTCTGGTAAGAGCAGCAACTGCATTCCTAAGTCTGATTCCGACTGAGGAACTCTTCACTCTAAATCTGCTTTCACCCCCCCCCCACACACACCTTTTCCTCGTCCTCCCGTTCTCCCTTTTCACCCCCTCACTCCCTCTCTGCCTGTCACATATCCCTCATTCAGTACAGTGTCCAAGGAGACCGAGCCATGACAGAAAAAGGGTAATTGCTGGCGCATGACAGTCATTTTGAGATAAGATTATAACATGGGGTGGGTTGTGTGCGCTGGCAGAGATAAGTGTTCATTGTGTATTCTTTTTAGAGGGGAGTCACACATATTAAACTCTACGGAAACAGGGCAGATTTGTTCTTTTACAGAAGATGTGGAAAAATATGCATCAAAGTATGAAAAAAACATATATTACCACACACAGATGACAGTTGTTAAGATTTTCTTTCAATAGCAATTTTCCTGGTAAAATGTGCGTTTCGGTTATTCATCCGTCTAAATTAATACATATCTGAAAAACAATTCTGATGCCAATTGCATTAAATGTTTTTTATTAAAGCCTCAGTACCTAAAATTATTCTATTTAGGGCTGCAAGTAACAATCATTTCAATTAATGATCAATTTGCTTATATATTTTGGGTTAATCACTTTGGCCACGTCAGAAAATAGTGAATAGTCTTCACATTCAGTGTTTTATGTGACGATCAGTCATGATTTGTGTGGTGTTTTTTGCCTGACATAATGACAAATTGATTTTGACAAAATTGCTAAATCATTTTCTGTGGACTAATGACTTTAGAGCTAATATTTGAGCTGCTGCTGATACACTGAGGATGTCAACAATGCAGAGGAAGTGCACCTCCCTGGTGCGTGTTATAAATGTACAAACAAATTTTAGTCCGATTGTCTGACTGAATATTCAATTAAATCTTGCAATAATTGACAGAAAATTGGTCAGTTCTTACAATGTCCCTATAATCTTAGTTTCCATTGTTTGTTGTTTTTCCCCTGAAAACAGGACAGAAAATAAAGCACCTTTAACTTCCCTCTGCCACTGTGAGACAGACAGGGCAGAGCTCTGTTTAGTGTGTTGTTTGCTTTGCTTCCAGGGGTTGCCAGGGGTCTAAGTCTGGACTGCAGCCTCTGTGGAGCTTAAGACCCCTGAACTGACAGGTCAGTCAGGGGTGAAAAAATTTAAAGTGTTGTGCAGCAGCGGTGACCAGCTCGCAACATATTCAAACACAGCTGGACACTAGAGGTTTAAAAATACATTCTGGCATCTCAATGTTTCTGAGAGACAAAGCAAAAACTGTGTAGCTGCTTAGAAATCCTTTCAATTCACTCAGTCTGACAGTTGCCTGGGTCGACGACAGTCAAAGACCAATGTAGTGTGGGAATACATTTAAAAAAAGTCCAGAACTTGTGTGAACTCCCAGAAGGACAAGAAAAGAAAGAGTTTAAGTGCTGGGGAAACCTCAGAAATGAGCAGGCCATCATGCCCTAATGCCCCTAAGAGCTATTGATTTAATTTATCAGAAGTGTTGATGAGGACAGACTAATGAGTTACTCAACAGCTAATCCCTCTGATTAACAGCACACTGCGTCCCACTCATCAGGAAACAGTTTCCTATCACTGCCGGCCTGCAATGACACACACATCAACGTTCACACATAGTCATGTGCTTTTGTCCATTACAACACCCTTTGTTCTCTTGACCAACAGTTTTGCCTTTTCCTCCAGTGAACTGCCACTGGATGAACACCGTAAACAACAGAAAACCTACCTGTCTGCACCATGTCCCGAATACAGATTGCACTTTCCGTCTGTCTTTCCAGTGACTTCCTTATCCTGCCCCATCCCTCATGTATGTGTTATCATCCCGTCTCTACCTTGATCTTCCCTCTGAATCTCAAGTTACTTCCAGACTCAGCTGTACCTCTAATGCTTACATAACACCTGTAATCTCCATGAGTACAAGCCCTGGCATGGCAGGCTAGGCGGAGAAGGAGCACCAGTACGCGACACACCCTTTCTAAACAAATGACTCTCAGCCTCACCTAGCAGAGGCTACAAGAGGTTAAAGTGAAGCTATGGGAGCTGGAGAAAAATAAGTGGCCGTCAACCCTTGATTGCTGGAAGTGCTGCAGAGTTTTTAGAAAAGTTTGGAGCTTCCAGTCCAAAGTGCAGGAGAGGCGGCAGACAAACAGAGAAGGGGAGACTCCTAATAAGAGAGGTGGTCATGTTATCGCTGTCAGGTTAATCAACAAGCAGTGGATCAATGGAAGAGCAGATACTGTTATTGGCTGGCTTAAATTAAAGTGTGAGAGCACCATGCTGCAGTCAAGCAGTCATTTGCTGCTGGGTCAGTGATTGGAAATAACACAATAGTGTTCATTGTCATAAGCAGAGAGAAGCACTACAGGTCTTAAATTACCTCTTGCTTAGGATCCCTCAAGGCCAAGTTAAGCAAATCTCCCACACCTAGTTTTCCATGCATGCCTATACTCAACATGGATCTCCTGCCATGTATTTGCAACTCCTACACTCCGACACTGCAAAACACTGGTTTTGACATGTGGGGACTATTTTTTTTTATTTTAAAGCCTGATCTTATTTTATTTTTTTACAAGATGTTTCTTATATTGTAACAACTGTGATAAACTCTTCAGACAACATGATGCAACAGCTTCACTTGTACTGTAATGTACTGTAGATATCCTTAAATGTTGATTGAGTCGATCCTGGTGTAATTTTTACTGTGATTTGAACTTTCTTTAAAGCACTAAACTATATTTGTCACACGCCAAAGCATAGTTTAGGAGGCTTTTTAAGGAGGAATTAAGAGACATAAAGGATACTAATGACTGCACTTTTCGGTCAAAACTTATACAACGTCCAGAAAACCAACTGTTACTCATACCTTGATTGAACTTTCACGATCCGGAGGGATTGATTCACCCTCTCTCCATTTGAAGCGTCTCCCTGTTGTCTCCAACTCCAAACTTTCACCGTCCGAAGGAAAACTTCAGGTGAAGCATTTCCGTGAAAAAGCACTTCAGGAAGCGACTGGACTCTGGGTTCGTTTGAGACTGCGGGTACGGGTCCGTTTTGTTTTTTGGGTGTCAGGCTAAAGCGACTTCTTCCAATGTCAGTGCTGTTTGTCTGTGGACGCTCCAGTGGACCGCGGAGGGGGAACTGTGGAGAAGTTGGAGTCGACCTGCAGCTCCCACCTGGAGGAGGCTGGGCGCGCGCAGGTGAGAGAAGTGGTGAGGGCGCGAGAGAGGCTGCGTTCAGTGTTGTGAGGACATCTAGCGGTGAGTCAGCGGAACAACAAGTCACACAGCGCGAGGGGGGTAGGTGAGGATTTTACTTACCCCACACGCTTAGCTTGCATTTCCAACTTTTGTTATGCAAATAAAATGTCTTGCAAAGAAATGTTTTGAATGAGTATGCACATCTAGATATTAAGTGTTTACATACACAACATATGAGTGACAGAATCAGAATATGGTTTATTACCAAGTATGTTTTCATTTAAAAGGAATTTGCCTTGCCTTGAATAAACATATTAAGAGGAAAAAAAGTACTGCAAAGTCAAAACTTAATATAAAGGTGTATGTTTGGTTCCTTTTGTGTGTGAGGAATTTGACAGGCAGCATGCGAAACACTACAAACAAATACTGTGCATGAATCATGCAAACTTTATGGCCAGCTGAGCTCAATGCTGAAGGAAGCTATTAAAAGAATGGGCCTGCTAATGTTGCCACCTCTGCCTGTGCAGTAGTCTGAAGCAAAGAGACAGAAGGTTGAGGAAAGTCTTCTTTAAAAATAGCCACATCAAATAATAATATAAATAACATTAGTATTGTTGTTATTATTATTAATAAGAGTTTTTTTTAAAGCGCCATACTAATTTATTATTATAATAATAATAATAATAATAATAATAATAACATTAATAACATTAATAATATTAATAATACATTTATAACAATTATTTTTCTTTTAATAATTCATTAATTGTTCAATATGATAGACCTGTGTGAAGAAAAATAAAACCACGCCTTCAGAGCTTGTTGAACTGAATTTGGATACCGGTAACTTTGCAATACTATAATTACATGTCAATACATTTGTGGAAAGTTATTGCTCAAACACATTTCAGTCATACTGTTCCCATCTTCTTAGGAGCACATAAAAACAGCTGTATAAATATAGCTCTCTCTGGCTCCCAGGCTGGCCCAGACATGTGCTAGCTGATGCATCCAGAGCATGTAGGCCAGTCTGCCCTCATCACTGACACAGTTTGTGATCCCCTGTGGGGGTATGAGAGAGTCTTAGATAGAGTTTCCCCTGTGCCTCCAGTGTTATTAATAAGCACAACGTGTGCCTCTGTTTTGCTAGAGACAGACACAGTGCAGAGTCATTACAGTTGAAAGCAAACTGTGTTCATAGCTGTCCGGACTGTCGTCTCCAAACAAAGTAAGTAGAAATATAAGTTATTGATCAGTAAAAGATATAGAGTTTGACAATGAAGGTTTTTAAGGTCCCGATGTGTGGGATATTTGGATGATCAGAAGTTACATCATGATTACATTTACATTAAATTGCATTGTTATGCAGAACAACCTCAAAGGGATTAGAGGGATTTTAAAATCTCATCGATTAGTGCTCTGCATCATTTGATTAACGGCCGTTCTCTCCTTCTCCTTTCTTCTAGCTTGTCTCTTAGAAGGCCATGGACAATCAGATATCAACAGAGAATGGGAAACACATCGACTCACACATGGGGCTTGTTAAGGATGACAGCAGCAGCCATATTGACTATGAAAAAGAGACGGTCATGGACAACTTGGGACATCTTTTCGACCACTGCATCCAGCAAGTGTCCCACATGGAGACGCAGAGGAACGAGCTGATACAGGAGCTCCTCCGTCTGCAGGAGCCCATGCTGCGAGTTGTGGGACACCTACGAGGGAAGCTGGTAGAGACACAGAGGCTGCTCACGCTGGCTCAACTGGATTATGTGGCTGTTTATGAGGAAGTGAAGGAGGTGAAGAGGAAACTGTTTGCCACAGCCAGAGACTGCATCCAGAGACAGGTGACGCTGGCTGAACAAGAGTACGAGGTGGCTCAGTCTGCCGTTACACAGGTAGGACTGGAGGACTGATTTACAGCAGAGACTTGTGGTTTGTTCTGTAGTTTAAGAGACGTGTCCCCCTTTATTTGGGATCACTTATTAGCAGCATCTTTAGTTAGATATAGAATTAACCATATTTTCAGATTTTTGCAATATAATTATAGAACACAAACATGGAACATGGGGTGTTTCTCATTTCAGATTAAAAATAAAAATGAATTTCCTGAAACCTCACGGTGAAGGAGATTATTTTCATTACAAAGATGTCATACATTGTATCATACCAGTGCTTTGTAGATGGGGTGTCTGGTGTCTGTCTCAGTATTCAGAATCAGTATTGTTTTAATATTTGTATATGTTGAATGTAAAAGCTCAAAAAGGAGTTTGTCCCAAATATAGTCAAGATGTGTTCCATTTTTATATCTATCATCCACTGTAAATTAATGATTGGATGTTAATTTGTCCCAAGTGGACAATTGGTTTTACAGCAAACACTAAAGCCAACATTACATAAACAAACTTATCATAAATTATGCTTAAATTGAAAGTGTGTCAGAATAACATTTGGGGATTGATAACAGATAATTGTTGGAAACTACAAATAAATTATGTTAAAGCAAGTTAGCAACATTGTCTAGATTGCAATACTGTATGAAATGTAATCAAGCCAGGAATTATGTCAAAGTCATGAATTTGAACAGCTTGTAGTGAGGAACTGAAAACAAGTAGCACAAGTTTACAAAATGTTTTTAAATAATGTAATAAATGTTGAACAGAATGGCATGTTGGCAAATGTTTGTAAGATGTTACTTCAAATAGGTTGTATATTGTTAATATGTAATGTTTATTTACTCCCTTTTTTGCCTCATTGCTTGTTTAATTACATACAGAATTAAATACATTTCTAATTTTAAATCAAATCTTAAACAATTATAGTAATAACTTGCTTTACTGCTGCTCAATTATGCCAGTTCTTTGTATGGTTCAGTTCAATTTGAAATCCATCCATAGGAGGAGCTCAAGGCTTACATCCAGAGTCTGACCCAAGAGTTGTCCCATCTCCAGGAGGCCCAGCAGAACCAGCTAAACACCCTGAGGGACCAGGCCTCTAAGCCCCGCAGGCCCAGGGCCACGAGCGACGTCAGTCAGTGCCGGCAGGCTTCTGTCAGACTGCAGCGGAGGCTCAGCGGCAGCGTGAGGGCACTGGAGGGCTGGTACGAGCCTCGGCTTATGGCCCTGCTGAAGAGAAGACAGGTTGGGGAGGAAGCCTTGAAAAAGAGCAGGGAGCAGGCTAAGGACCTGAGGGCCAGCCTGGGGCCCCTGAGAGAGGACATACAGAGACTGGAGGTGCAGAGAGCCTGTCTGCTGCAGAGGGTCACTCTGATGGAGAGGGAGCGGGAAGAGAGCATCACACAACACAAGGTACAGTGACAAAGTCAAGTAGAACTTAAAACGTATAAAGGATGCTTGGTGAAACTAGACCCACTAAGAGATTTCTCCACGTTGCAGGAGACTGCGGAGAACCTAAAAGAGATTCTGAGAGAACTAGAAGTGGAGTTTGATGTGCAAAGAAAATCTACGTACATTTTGGAGGATCGTAACGATGGCCTTTTAAAAGACCTGGCACTTCTGAGGTACGTTTACTCCTTTCACCATTTAATTGACATAACTACTACAGTACAATAACTACTGGCTTGTTTTATAGAGGCTGTGATGAACCCAGAGCAACCACTGCAGAGGAGGATCACTAATGTTCTGTAGATATTATCTACACCAGAACAAACAACGGTATATCATTTAGATTTAAAAAATAAAGTAAAAACAAATATAATATGCAGCATAGCTTTACCTTGGTATCTTCTGCTTCTACATGCTCAGTATTGACTCTGACCTACATTTTTAAAAGCTGGCATGCTGTGCCAAGAAACGAAGCAAATTGATTTACTGTAAATATTTTATTATGAATATACTTAAGTACACAAGAGCTCAGATACAGCACAAAAAAGCAGAGAAAAAACACACATACATACAAGTAGCACACACAATCTGGAAAATGTATCATATTAATATCAAGCAAATACAAGAAAAACCTATAGTATGTACAATTTTATTAAAAATGGATCTTCTTAGAATTTTTTTCAGCACAACCAACAAGGATGAAAGACATAAAACCATCAAAAAGCAAACCTGAATGTCGGAAACATTTGTGATGGTTTCATCCCAAGCCAAAGGGGAGAACTGGGAAACTAAAAAGATCTAAATATCTGACCAATACGGACTTACTTTAAATACTTCACGACATATGACAACGCAGCATTTTATTCTTTCAATTTTTTTACAAAAAACACTGCTGCCTAAAAATGGATTTTAAAAAAAAGGAGATTACTGCTTATGCACCCAGCACTGGAAAATAAACCCGTCTTTAACAAGCAGGTCAACTGAAGAGAAGTGGAGACGAGACTCATGCCTGGACTTCTGAATCTGCAGCCCCTTCTGGGTCCTCATCGTTGTAGATATTTTCCGCCTGTAGAAGAAACAATTAAAACAGTATATTCTCTGTAACTGGTAATCAAAGTTAATAAATGCACTTCAAAATTCTACCCATGATGTGTCTGATATTTATTGTTCTTTATCATTTGAAATATGACAAGCAAAGCTCTTACCATTTGCCAGACTTCCATGATGTTGTCCTCTGATACAGAGCAGATGACCCACGGCTCGTTGGGGTTCCAAGAGAAGTCTGAGATCTTCGCTGTGTGTCCGCCGTGGATGAACTAGAGAGAAACCAAGCAGGAGGGATCACAACAGCACTTTAGATTAAATTAAAAACACACACACACACACACACAGTAGTTGTTTTTGTCACTACTGACCAGCAGCTCAGGAGGGCCGTCCTCAGCATCCTCCGGGGACTGTTCCTCTCCGATCTTACTGAGATCCCAGACGTTGAGCCTCCTGTCGGTGCCGCTGGAGGCCAGGATGGTTTCGTTATGAGGAGACCACTGAACCTGTTGGGGAGAGAAGGGCCAGATGTTACATTTCTGTGACAATGTGCTCCATAAACACAACACTAAAACCAAATAGCCTGTAGCTACCGAACTGCACCGCCAACCATACCACCGTGCAGTAGATGCACGCTTTCTTTTGCAAGGTTAGCGGGTGTAATTCGGTAGAAAGAAAATAGTTCCGCTCACAACAAGGTCTGTGGATTATCTTGAGTAACCAGGTCATGACTTCTGTTGAGTTTGTCAAATGTATTTTATTCCGTGCCATCTAGTTCCATTATATTGAAGACATCTTTATGTCCGATATCTCCAACACTCGACAACCATCTTACAACAATCTAGATTGATAAAAAGCACTACAGGTAAGATGAAAATCTGTGTTTGTGATTTTGGGGTGAACGGTCTTTTAAAGCCTGAATTTTTAACGAGAGTCTTCCATTTCTTCTTATGATTCCATTCAGTAGGTGTAGCTTTGTTTGCCACCATCTGCCACCAACATAACTCCTAATCTAAAACAAACTATTTCAGTACACTTCTTACCTGGAAGATCTCGTCCTTGTGAGACTCAAACGAGTGCAGCTTCAGCTTCAAGTTCCTCAGGTCCCAAAGAGCCACAGTCTAAAAATACAGGTAGTTAGCTTCAAGCTTCAGCTTCAACTCATACTAAATGAGAACAGATCACTGGAAAGCAACATGCTATGCATCAGCTCTACAGAGAAAGAGTTGGACCCACCTTATCTGCAGAGCCAGAGGCCAAGATGAACTCGCTGTAGGGATTGAAGGACAAGCAGTTGACCTCTGCGGTGTGGGCATCCACGGCATGGCTGGGCTTGGAGGTGTTGTTTGACCGCGTGTCCCAGCTGTGCCAGACAAAAGCACCATTGTTAAAATGTTTCATTTAAACTGAACGACAACTTCGTTTTTCATGAGCCATCACACAGTGGTTAATGAATGTTGATACCAACTCAAGAGCTGCTCACATCATGAGTTTCTGGTCATCGGCCACAGAGCCAAAGAGCGACTCATGGAGCAGGTGCCAGGAAACGTCCTCCACTACGGCCGTGTGGCCTGTGAAGATGGTCTTGGCATCCACTATCTTTCCCTCCTTGGGCACTGCGCTGATGTCCCATAAGCAGATTGTCTGTAAAAAAGAGCAGAGGTGGCTAAGAAAATGTAGACTATTGAAGAAAAAGAAAAATCCAAACAAATTGACAAAATGCTTTGCAATAACGACAACAGAAAGAATTGTTATGTAAAACAGTAACAAACAAGTTCATTTGTTATTAATTATAAATATTTGTATACATGCGCAACATATTCAGTTTTTGGCCTTATTCCAAAAAAAGACTATAATCCCATTAAACTGTTCAAATGACCAATGAAGTCACAGTCACAGAAAAACACACTCTAGTTAAGAATTCAGCCATGTTGCTTACATGGTCATCAGAGGCACTGAGGAGGCAGCCGCTGAGGTTTGGGTTCCAGGAGAGACCATAGCCCTCCTTCTGGTGGCCTCGCAACCGCAGGTCTGGGGTGCATTCTCCAGAAGGGTCTTCAATTTAAATAAAATGTAAAAAAATCAATGTTACCAAAATGTTACAGAAAGAAACACTTGTGTTGTGGACTTTTTAGAAAACTCTGCAGAAAATGTGTTTTGGCTGTAGTCCTACCCGGTTTAGAAGGGTGCTTTGTGTAATCAAAGACCAGCACGTCACTGGTGGGGGTCTTGGTGGCGATGATGCAAGGATTCTGAGGCATGTAGCGGGCTCTGTTCACTTCCCCCTCATGGTTGATCTTGATCTCAATCTCTATCTTCCCACTTACAGATCCAAAGCCTCCAAACTCTGAAATAAAAAAGGACAACAGTTACATAAAATGTTTGTTGCAAATCAACATGTCAAATAAAATGATGTTCTACTGAGTGTTTTAAAAATGGTATACATTCTATGAAAGTATTGTTGCATGATCAACTCAAATGTAATCTAAAACAAAAGTACGTACCTACATTTTCTGAAGCAATAAAGATTTCAGCAAGATTTAAATTGATTCATTCATTGAGAAACTGTGAGCCACAATATTCAAATACAATAACTTGACATTGAATGACAAAAATGTTAATATTGAAAAAATGAACTAGAGAACATGATTTTATATGTCGACTCGTTACCATTTCAGAACATTGTTTACCCATCTATCCCTTCATTTTGTGAATTAAGCAGGTAGGCACAACATATAGTATACACAACACAGCTTTCCATGCACACATTATCGCTCACCTCCTTTCTCGCTGTCGTAGTGTGATGCATCAAACTGGGCATCATCATTCGGGAGCTGAACACTAGCAATTACAAGATGATTCTGCTCATCAGAAGTGTGTGTTCCCAAAACCAGTCGGTGTACGCTGTAGTCTTTACCTTCCGGCCTGTGAAGAGGGATGAATTAAAATCATATTTTCATTAATTTAAAAAATCTGATCCCGCTCTCATGTCACGATTTGTGTGGATGTCAAGGTGCAGCTGATCTCCTCTCACCTGGTGACATCAGGCAGCCACTGGGCGGTGAGGCTGGGCCACTCCAGGGCGTGTGTCATGACCAGGTCATAGAGGAAAGGCGTGTTCTTCTTCCAGATCTTGTACTCCTCATTGATCACCCTTTCCTCAACAGCATCATCAAATGCACCTGCAAAAGCAATATTTTCCAACAACACAAAGCTATGTCATAACGACGTCAGCCATGCAGTATCTAATTTGCCTGGACTGAATAGAGGATACTGGAGTGACATAAAAGTTAAATACTACTCAGCAACTAAGGTTTATTTAGCTGATAAGGTAACGTCAGCACACGTTTCTATATCAATATATAAATGCAAGAATCCTAATTAGCCCGTGAGTGAGAGCCTGAGCAACACATCCCTCCTAGCCTGCACATTTGTAAATTAAAACCCCTGCATAGCCCGAATGCTAGCAGCTAACGTTAGCTCACAGCTAGCTGGCTGGTTGGTTTTTAACAATTTAAGGTGATGCTGGCTCTCGCGCCAACAAACACCGGTGCATGCTGACTGCTAGTTTCTATCATCCTGGACACACAAGCACACATTTACTCAGCTAATTCTAAAAAGTCAACAGCCTTACCATCTTTATCAGCCATTGTGTCGTGGTTAATCCACTAATACTGGCAAAAGAGTAGAAAATCTCCTGGAGAGCGCTCTGTAGACAGCACGGAGGCTTGCGATGGCGCCAACTCCGTAGAACAGGATTGGCCAATCAGCAATCACCAAAAACCGACAGGAAGTCGCAACATATGACAGCTTCCGGAACGCCCTTGTCTACATGTTGTACAGTCTATGGTTGTCACATGCTACACACTGAAATTTGTTTTGGTCATCTTTTAAACAGTTGAACAAACTTACAGACACAATGGACGACCGTGAGCTAGACCTGACAGAGGCACAGAAAGCTACCAAGTCAAAATACCCGCCAATCAACAAGAAGTATGAATGTAAGTCTGAAGTTATGATAAATAATGTATGTAGCTTAGCTCGTTTACTTTACTTCTTAAAACTCTTCATAAGCAGTCTCCAACGTTAGCTAACTGTAGTTAACGTTATGTTTACGCTCTAATTAAATGAAAACGTGTATTTGAACGAAGTGACATATGCAATAAATAGTTTTTGAGTATTATTATATCTGAGTTTTGAGTATTATTATATCTGATGGTATTGTACTATGATTCAGCGGCATACACCATTTCCTAATTGCAGATGCCACTTTAAAGGGATAGGCCACTGTCAATCACCAAATTTGGAGATGCATGAGTACTTCCTGGACATGAATGGTTTGAAAAACTAATCTGAAAACTAAAGCCATCAAATAAATGCAGTGGAGTAGAAAGTAAAAAATGTCAAGTATAAAGTTGCATTAAATGGAAATACTCAATTAAAGTACAAGTACCTCAAATGTGTACTTGAGTAAATGTACTTGATTCACCACTGATCATGTCACCATGTGTTTTCCTATTACAGATCTGGATCATACAGCAGATGTACAGTGAGTGTGTTTTGATATCTTTGTCAAATCTGTTGTTCAGTAGTCATCATTATTATATTTGCTGATCTGAAGCTATTGTACTTGCAAGATTCTTGCTGTTCAGAGTTGTATCCTCATGATTGTTTGCATTTTTTGTAAGTCGTTTTGGACAAAAGCGTAAGCTAAATGAACTGCAATGTCATGTAATGTAATCTCTCTTCCAAGAATTCACTCCTGGGGAAACTCTCTAGAGGAAGCCTTCGAGCAGTGTGCCATGGGCATGTTTGGCTACATGACGGACACTGAGACAGTGGAACCGCTTGATACAGTTGAAGTGGAATCTGAGGGTGAGGGCACGATCAACCTTTTCTATACCTAGATCAATAATGCTGCTTCCAGATCACCTACATTAAACTCCATGCATACTTTTTTCCCTTCTCAAAAGGTCATGACATGGAGTCTCTTCTTTTCCACTTCCTAGATGACTGGTTATACAAGTTTTGTGCAGATCTCTTCTTTGTTCCCAGAGTGAGTGTGTTGGTCAGTTATGGTGCACTGGACATTTTTTGCGTAACATGTATTTTGATTTGTGTTTGATAGACAGACTATGTAAAGATCTTCTTTATTAATTGAGTATTTATTTTCCTATGTAATTCTCCTTACACAATTATATGTTGCATCTATCCAATAGGAGGTCAAAGTTTTGAACATAGACAGAATACACTTCAAGATCCGCTCCATTGGGTAAGTTTTGTTACCTCTTTACATTCAACACGAAAGGATGGGATAGTGAAAAATTGTTGTTGATACCGGAAGCTCCCAAAAGCACACTTTTACTCCAGATTTGAAAACTCATGTTTGCCCCTCCCCAAAGCCTGACCAAAGTCTTTCTGTAACACCCCCCCTCCCTCCCCCTTAATCTTTTTTTTTTTATTGTTATCATCTTCCACTATCCAATCTTATTTTTCTATTTTATTTATCTCCTTTTAAGATGCTATCTCATACTTTCATTTTTGTTTTCTTTATTAAAGTTGGGGTGAAGAATTCTCTCTGGTAAAGCATCCACAGGTAAGACAGTGAAGCTTTGAAGATTTGTATATAGTAGAATTATTAAATAGTACAGGGCTTTACCTTATGTTATTATTATTATTATTATTATTATTATTATTATTATTATTATTATTATTATTGATGTTGTCGACACTTAAAAAAAGAATAATATAACTTTAATAAGGGTGGTGATGGCCTAGTGGTCCAGTGGTACGCCTTCCAAACAAAACACTAGGTCGGGAGTTCAATACCAGGCTGCCACCAGTGTACTTAACCCTGAGTTTCTCCAGGGAGACTGTCCCTGTAGTTAGTTCAATGTAAGTCGCTCTGGATAAGAGCGTCTGCTAAATTACCTGTAATGTAATAATAAAAGATAAATATATAGTATTCTAACGGTTACGTCCTGTCTTGTAAATCCAGGGAACTGAGGTGAAGGCCATCACCTACTCCGCAATGCAGATCCACGATAAAGAAAAAGCAGAGATATTTACCATCATTGATATCTGACCATACGTCCAGATGCAGACCACACTCCTCCTGGTTCAATGGAACTGGAATATCTACTTGGCCAATTTAAGTGGCCTTTTACTTAAGGCTTGTTCAACTTGTTCAAATTTGTTCAACTTGATTTTCTACATGTGAAGTGCACTGTTTAATGGAGAATTTCCCAACATTTCTTGTTATAATGGGTGCATACAGTACAGTGCAAGAGCTCTCTGATAGATTACAAATTGGTGATTTGACACTAATATTTTTATAATTTGCATTATTTCACAAAACCGTGGTAATTTACTTAAAGCCACAATTGAAAAGTAAAACAATTTATTCGGTCATCCCAGTTTTGCTTGAAATGCTTGTGCAAATTCTTGTTCTTATTTATCACAAAATTGATTGTGTTGATGCCTTTTTAATAATTGTAAATAAATCAACAGATTATTTATTTTTTCTGCTGTGGGGTTGATTAAATGGTTACTGGTACTTAAAATAAAATCTTGCTTTTAAATATTTTGTGGTGTTGGTAACATTCTGGAGGACAAAGCGTCAGAAGCTCCAACTAGAATTGCATATAAAAAAATAATCCTAACTGTAAATATAATAAAAATAAATGTAATGTACTCTGTAAATGTAAAATATACATTGTTGTCATTAACACTAAGTTATTTGACACACAGACATGCAGTCAGGTATCAAATGTGTATATGTGTTGATTTCTACACTAGCACTTAAGCTAAAGATACATTGAGGACTTCATTATGTGTGTCTATGCCTGTTCAGAGACTATGTTATTTTAAAAAGCAGGATGCTTTAATAAGTCCACATAGAAAAATAGCTGGGGTTTTCCTTTTGTAGTATATTGGCTGAATGACAGTGCAACAAACTAATTTCTTAATTAAAACAATATGATTTTGCCATAATGATCGTATACTACACTTTCTGCCATGTATCTCAGCTGGACCTGTTGTGCCCTTATGCTGAATACATGAATGCACCACTAATATCCAGTATTAATCCACTAACCTAGCTGGGTTATTTTTTGTTTGTTTTACCTAAAGGCAGGAATAGAACAATAAGACCTAATGATGATCACAGTAAATCCTGGGCAGTAAGATGTCAAACATTACATTTTTGTGAACTAGATAAAAGAGATTGTTCATGTCCAAGTTTGTGACTTTGCCAGTCAGTTTCTCAAAGCTGATTTAGAAACGTGCAGGACGTAATAATAGAAAACCATATTAAATTGTTATGTAGAAGAAAAAAAAGATAGAAATGCTTCGGTGTCAAACCAGTACAAGTACATGTAAAAGTAACTAGTAACTAAAGCTGTCAAATAAATATAGTGGAGTAGAAAGTACAATATTTCCTTCTGAGATGTAGTGGAGTGGGAAAGTTGTGGAAAATAGGTACATTTACTCAAGTGCTTTACTTAAGTACAAATGTACTTTCCATTTGATGCTTTTACTATACTTATACTACACTATATCTCAGAGGGAAATCATTATGCTCTATGCTTTATGCGTTATGCTTTATGCTTTATAAGTTATGGGTTATGCTTTATGCTTTATGTTTTATACGATATTCTTTATGCTTTATAAGTTATGCGTTATACGTTACACTTTATGCGTCATGTGTTTATGCTTTGTGAGTTATGCTTTATGCGTTATGCTTTATGCGTTACCATGTATGCATTGTGCATTATGCTTTATGCTTTATGCGTTATGCGTTATGCGTTAAGCTTTATGCATTATAAGTTACGATACTTAATCTGTTACGCGTTACGCTTTATGCGTTACACTTTATGCGTTGCACTTTATGCGTTACACTTTACGCGTTACACTTTATGCTTTATGAGTTATAAGTTATGCTTTATGCGTTATGCGTTGTGCTTTATGTTTTATGCGTTATGCGTTATGCGTTATGCGTTATGCTTTATGCGTTGTGCTTTGTGCTTTATGCGTTAAGCTTTATGCGTTACGCTTTTTACTTTATGCGTTATGCTTTATGCATTAAGCTTCATGCGTTACGCTTTATGCTTCAGGCGTTATGCTTTATGCTTTATGCGTTATGCTTGATGCGTTATGTTTTATTCTTTACACTTTATCCGTTACGCGTTACGCTTTATGCGTTACGCTTTTTGCATTATGCTTTATGCGTTATGTTTTATGCTTTATAAGTTTAGCTTTATGCTTTATGTGTTATTCTTTAGGCTATATGCGTTAGGCTTTCTGCGTTAGGCTTTCTGCGTTAGGCTTTATGCGTTAGGCTTTCTGCGTTAGGCTTTATGCGTTAGGCTTTTTGCTTCAGGCGTTTTGCTTTATGCTTTATGCTTGATGCGTTATGTTTTATGCTTTACGCTTTACGCTTTACCCGTTACGCGTTACGCTTAATGCGTTACACTGTACGCGTTACGTTTTTTACGCGTTAAGCTTTATGCTTTATGCTTTATGCGTTATGCGTTACCCTATATGCGTTGAGCGTTAGGTTTTATGCTTTATGTGTTATGCGTTACGCTTTATGCGCTATGCGTTACGATTTCGCCCGTCTCCGTCCATCCCTCTCCTCCACGCCTTCATCACCTCCCGTCTGGACTACTGTAACAGCCTCCTCTATGGTTAAAAAAATCATCAATAAAGTCCAACACATCCAGAACTCCGCTGCCCATCTTCTCACCCACTCCTGGACCCGTGACCACATCACCCCGTCCTCTACAAGCCCCACTTGCTCCCCAGATCCTCCTCATGACCTACAAAGCCTCCATAACCTGGCCCTCTCCTACCTGACTGACCTCCTCCACAGACACACTCCCATCCGCACCCTCCGCTCTGCTGCTGACCTCCTGTCCCTGTCCCTCCCCCACCAGGGAACACTTTTCCCCTGTAAAATATCAACTTTCCGCACAGTCATTAACCAGAATGCCGTTGTGAAAGTTGAAAGCGGCGGTGAGTAGCATACAGGGATTATAGTTGTGTTTACATTATTAAGCCGTTTTAAATTGATGACATTTGAGCCGAATTGAAGATTGTATAAAGTATTGGAAACAGGTTGAACAGTCATATTCTAAACGGCATGTTTGTCTGCATTTAAGCAAAATTAACTTTAAATATCGATATTTTTTAATGGCGTCTGGCACAAGTTTGAAACGGCACAGACGTTAGCTAACGTTACGTTTTAAAAGGTTGTCATTGTATCTTGCCCTGTGTTGTGTACAGTCCGCCATGCTGGATCTGGTACCCAGTACATAGCCTACCTGTCAACCCTCCCGTTTTTCCCGGGATTATTCCGTATTTTTCCTTCTATCCTGCTGTCCTCCCGTTTAAATATTTTCCCGTAATTATCCCGTATTTTTAACCTTTCAAAAATAAAAATAGGCCTAATTTAAAGTGTACAGTGGTAAAGTAGCCTCCGGTAGAGCAGGTGGCAGTATTATGTTTAACTTTAGCTGAAAAACGTTATCCGCCAGTAAACACACAGAAGAAGAAAACAGGAACAATAACACAGAAGGTGAAGACGAAAACATATGGATGAGAGTCAGTGAACGGGAGATAAATGGGGACGCAGTTGTACCTGCCAAAGAAGTTAAAACGTTATGCAAAGACCTGAACAAAATGGGAGGAGACCTGCCCTTATTTAATAAAAAGCAGAGTCGGGCAATCTCGTGCTTTTTGTAAAGTGTGCCATTCAGATGTTAGCTTTGCACACGGCGGAAAAAGCGTCCAAGCACAAGCACGCGCAAGAGGCACAAAAACATACACGGTCTACTTGGCCAAAGAAGGCATAGGACACAGTAACTTCAATGCACTTTGATAAAATACCGACCATAAGGGGACTATTAACCTAACAATAGGTTAATTGATTGATAAGTTGATTGTCAGAAACTAATTGACATTATTCATTAATGATGACCATCACTAAAATATGTTCATTCTGTGAATTTGCAAAATTGGTTTATAAAAAAACACTGTTTCAATTGACCCTGTACAAGGGACCCACTATCCAGGTTAGCTGATACGAAGGCTGTTTGAGGTAAACAAACTGTATGTGGGGACAAGCAGGGAAAGACAGCCATCCCATTGTGCCAGTGGCAGGCAATCTAAACCCAACACCCTCTCCACACAAAAATGCACACCCTAGCTGGGCTTGTAGACCTATGGCTGATGCATGAGGCAAATACATGTTTAATACAGATAAGTAGTAAATATATCAATCATATTCCAATATGGTACCAGTGGTTATTTGGGAAAACATACAACTGCTTCAGTTTTTTCATTTTCATGATCCTGGCCTTGATCTGACTGCCTTTGTTAGAGTTGCGTTAATGTCTGATAATATAAATCTATTTAACAGGATTGCACTATTGGTAGTAGCAACCACTATTAATATGAACCTTGACAAAAAGGGGCCCACCACTGGGAAGAAAATAAGCAGAACAGAGATGCAATTTGCTCATCCGAATTTTACGCTCCGATGACGTCACTGTCTCCTCCCGGTTTCTTCCTCCCACCTCACTGAAATGCAGCTGCGCCATTCCTCCTTTGTCCATTGAAGAGAAGCGACTTGCAACGGAAAGATACAGGGGGCTTTGCAACGTGACCGTTAATTGCACCGCAGTCGGAAACAACGTTTTCTACACAGTTGCCGTTTCGTTGAAGGCGAAGCTTACAAACCGAGCGTAGCTGCGTTCGTTGATTTCACCGTGTTAGTTTATTATGAGCACTTCTGAGCCCGCCATAGAGTCAAGCCCTCAGAAGAAAATCAAAATGGAAGACACCAAATATCTGCCGGAGCTCCTGGCAGAGAAGGACAGCTTGGATGCGTCGTTCACGCACGCCATGAAACTCATTTCTGCAGGTAATGATATCGCTATCTTATCGAGACAAACAGACCAGCTAAAGGTAGCATGGCGCGAGGCCTGGTTTCTTTTCTTTTTGTGAACGAGCCTACAGCGACCGACACAGGCCCGAACAATGGTGTAATAAACACGTGGTTGTTAGCAATGTGGGTCAAACCCTCTTCGTTGGAAAAGCACCAGGTTCTTGTTAATTCACTAGGCATTTAATGTATTGGATATAATATATTATGTGTGAAATGATCAGGTCACGCTTATTCCACATTTTACTGAATAGCTTCAAATCTACTCGTTTTTGCAAGGCGCTTTAATTATGCATGTCGCATATAATGCATATAATACATAAATGCAAGTGGCACAAAATATAATGGTGGATGATAATCCTAGTGTTTGCTTTTGGTTAAAAATAAATCGGAGGGGGGAAACGATCCTCGATCTTGACCGGTTTGCATATTTCAATCAACGGAGATGATTTTTGACGAATGCATTTCTAGGTGTATCGCCAGTTGTTCGTTGCATCCGTGTATGCCACGTTTTGAAATAATTTCTTTCTGCCTGCAGAGATTGATAGGATTCAGAAAGGTGAAGCCAAGAAAGAGCCAGAGAAGGAAATTTACCAGGACCTGTTTGCTAACAAGAATCTCAAACTGAAAGAGCGGGTACTCATTCCTACCAAGCAGTACCCTAGGGTAAGTGTTTCTCATTCAGGACTTGACTATTGGATGCTGTGCTTATAGTGACTGGTCCCAGTGGGACTTAAATCAATTCTGGGGTCAAACATGTAAAGCTAGTTCAGTTATCTCCCTCAATGCTGTGGCCTAAAATGTATTCATCCTTTGCACAAGTGCATGTCTGAGTGTTCCTTAGTATCTGACTGAAGCGCCTCTCTTCCTCCAGCTTTGCTGTACCCGAATTAGTCAAGTCATGCGGCTAGTGCCCTACTAAGCTGGTTTCTGCATGATTAATTTTGCAGTAGTCTAAAAAATGCTGCCTGGGAAGAGGGGGTTGTGGCAAGTCGTTTTTTGTGTGTTAAATTTGACTACATTACTGGTTTCATGTTAGAATACACTACTATTGCCATATTAAATACCTGTATTCTGCTTCTCTTATGTAATGGTAACACGCATAATACAATGTTACAAGTTTATGTATATATTCCTTGCAGGTTAACTTTGTTGGCAAGCTCCTGGGACCTCAGGGCAGCACAATCAAGAGACTCCAGGAAGAGACTGGTGCAAAAATTTCAGTCCTAGGAAAAGGTTCCATGAGGGACAAGAATAAGGTATGTGTGGAAAAGTTATTTGCTACACGGTTACAGGGTGTTACCCGGTATTATAATGTTTTGTAATATTTGTTCTAATTTTGAATTTCATATGTTTATCAGGAAGAAGAGCTGAGGAAGGGTGGTGAGGCCAAATATGCTCACCTGTCCATGGAGCTACATGTGTTCATTGAGGTGATGGCACCCATACCAGAAGCCTATATGCGCATGGCTCATGCCATGGAGGAGGTCAAGAAATTCCTTATCCCGGTACGTTCCCAGGAGAACCTCTTGCGCCCCAACTAGTGTCTTTTGTGTACTTAACGTTTGCGTTCCAGATATGCAACAATTTCTCGTCTGGCTACCTCGGGGGAATGACGTGCATAATTGACTTTGTCTCTTCTGTAGGAGCCCGGTGAGCACGACCCGTACATGGATCCTCACTTTTTGAATGGATCACAGGATGGTAGCAGGGGGCGAGGTGGTCACCTAGGAAGAGGCAGAGGTGGACCACCTGGTGCTGGAGGACCAAGGTAGGAGCCTGAACCACAATGACACTAACTTCTACCACAGCACATTGTCATCGGACAAGCAACGTACTGCATTGTGCTAATACTCTGTAGCAGTCTGTTTTGCTAGTTTCTTGTATCAGTTTTCTATGTTTGATTGTATTTTTCAACCTGGCTAATTTTCCACAGGGGACGAGGGATGCCACGTGGGGCACCTCGAGGAGCAATGCGTGGTGGTGGACCACGGGGAGGATTGGGACGGGGCAATGGTCATAGAGGAGCACCATCTGGCCGGGGTGGACCACCTTCTGTTCCAAATAGAGGAGGCTCAGCTCCCCGCTCTAGACCCCCTTCAGGAGGGGCTCCAAGGATGCTCCCTTCTGCAGCCATGTCCCACCAGCAGGGTCCTAATTCAGCATCACAGCCCAAAGCTGATGGCTATGAGGACTATGTAAGTCCTGGTTCCTTCTTTTCACATGTTTTTGTATCTAAGTAGATGGTCGTGATCTCTCGCTCTGTGCATTGTAGATTCCGTATTGTTGAAAAAAATGACTCACTTTATATTGTCTAATGATCTTGTTCTTTTAGTCTTCATATGACGAATCCTATGCAGAGCCTGCCTACGAAGGATACGATAGTTATTATAATCAACAATCTGCACCTGCGTAAGTCAAAATTAAGTTGGTTGGCTTTATCTTGCCCATTAAATCTTGACTGTAATTGGAGTACTGTATTGACACTTCTTTACTGCCCACAGAGATACTGAGTATTATGATTATGGACACGGAGAGGCCCAGGATACCCCATATGAGCCTTATGGTAAGATTTATAAAATTGGCTTCCATTGTGCGTGTTCATGTAGCACACACTCACTCACTGAGAACATTTGTGGAGCCCTGATTGGACGCCCTGTCTGCCTCACTGATGTGTTGTTCCTGTGTCTCCTTTCTGTCTTTCTGCAGCTCAAGATGAATGGGACAACTCATGGTCCAACTCTGGGGCTGGAGGCAAAGCCGCCGCGGCCCGGCAGTCGAAGGGGTCGTATAGAGAGCATCCCTATGGCAGATACTGAACAGCTACTGGTAGAGAGTTGCTATTGCAACTGTCTCCGATTGTAACTCCCTGAACTTTTCTAAAGTAATTTCCCTCTCGTTTGTTCCCTTTTTTTATGGTTTATTTTATTTTTTTTAACTCGGTAGAGAAGTTTTGTTGGATGTATCATAGCGTGCCAGAGGAGAAACACGAAGACAAATTTTTTCATTGTTTATCTGTTTCCATTTAATGTTTTCAGTTTAGTAGTTGGCAGGTCCTAGTGACAACCCTAACAACAAATGAAAAAGAGTAACATTTTAGTGATATTTGATGGTTATGCTTTCAGTTAATTGTTCCTGAACAAAATATGATTGTGGCGATAAATTCTTCTCACGTAGGCTGCATTTTAAAAGTCCTTCATGATTGGACAAAAATGATTCATAATGCTTCATAATGCCTCAATGTAACTTCCCTATAACGAATAGAGCAAGTCGCAAACTCAAATACAACCCTGAGCCGTTGTGATAATAAACAAAAGTCTTATATATTTGTTTATACTACAATACAAATTTAGTCTTGTGTGAAGTCCTAAAATACTATTGAAACCCATTTGACAAAGAAAAATGCTTCTATTTTTGCCACACAATTGGTTTATGTTCTGTCGGGAATATTACTTGCAAAATCAACGCTGATTATCGACTAATTCTTGTAAAGCTTGAAGGGTTAATAATCCTTGCTGTGTGAGAGGAAGGCTGCAGCCAACTCGATATTTTGTACATAACCGTAGGACAACTGTGTATGCTTTAAGCCGTGCCGTCTCCAAAATGCATAATGCTTGTGTACCTTTGGCTAAATAGGATACTAAATATATCCCAAAATGTTTTTCTGCAGTGCGTGTTTCAATAAAGTTTCTAGTTTCTTTTTAATCAATCTAAACATGGTATTTTGCCTTTGTTGTACCAAAGGAATGCCTTCAGTTTGTGAAAGTGGTCCTCAGTGGTTTCTCAACAACGCTGAATAAGCTGTATGTATACACGTCAGCCTGACAAAAAAACAAAAGCAGTGTTTTGACAATGAGCTTTATCCTCTTCGTCTGTCTTCAAAACTTACCTAAATGACACTTGTAATGTCACCTTCAAAATAAAAAAAAATAAAGCTCATTCCTTGAGATAATGTGCTGCCAAATACATGTTTGATTTGAGAATGATATAGTGCTTGAACATGTATTGTCATTAACCTTTAGTTAGTGTATCTATTCAAGCTCTCGAGAGCAATGTATCTTCAGCCCGCTTGAAATAACTGAATTTCAACAGTATTTCAAATCAAGCTTGCAGGGATCTTACTTGACTTTGATGCAAAGTCATGCTGGCTGGTTTTTATAAAAGAAAAAAATCGCAGAGGAGAGGATTCTAAAAGCCTAAAGATCGCCACAAGAAGGTAAAACTAACCCCAACACTCATTTGTTAGATTTTTGTTTTTTTTCTGTGCAAAACATCAAGTAATGCAAGTCATCAAAACATATCAAAAACATTGAAGTACAAAATTATGCTATCTGTAGTTTATTTCCGAGCAAAATAAGGCGTACAAAACAATCAGAAATGGTTGTGATGCAACTCTTGCTCAAATAAAACCCATAATGGTACACTCATTTCATTCAATACTTACCAATTTCCATCTTGATAATTTCTGTAGAAATGTAGATTAATGAAAACTAGTAGTTGCACTCAAAGCATTAAAATATCCCATTGGTGGACAAAAACCTTTCAGCTTGAGTTGCATGATACTTTTGTAGTATAAAGTTAGTTTTGCATGAGTTATTATCCACTGTGTGCACATCGGCAATGTTGTGTCCAAGATCTCATTTCTGTTTCTCTTCTTAGGTGGTCAGAAAACTAGATGCAGTTGACTCATTGAACTCCAGTTTCTCAGGCTTTCATGGTCAGTGGAAAAGATACTGCAGATAATTGTTGTTCTTGAATTTAGCTGTTGACATTATTAAAATCCTCTTTCTGTCTTTAACAGGTCCGTTGAAAGTCCCTGGAAAGAGCAGAGGCCTCGCAGTGTCTGAGTCTGACTGCTTCTTTGTAAATACTAATCCCTCGAGGGATGTGTCTGCTTTTAAGAAATGCAGAAGGAGCTTTCTCTCACTGAGAAAATGCTCAAGTCTACTGAATTTTTACTGTAGCAAAGAAATAACTTTTTTTTTAAGTGTGCTGTCATGGATTTTTATTGAATGTACAGATTTACAATCGTTTTACACAAGACATTTTAATTGCCTTTTTTATGAAAACAATAAAGTTTTTTTTAATGTAAAATGTGTTGTGTCTTTGATCAGATAACCAAAGTCAAATATCTTTACCATGCTGTTCAGTCTAATCTTGCATTATAAATAGATCTTATTTCTATTTACTGTATGCTGGTTTGGGCTTAATTCTGTCCCTTTTCACATGCTACTAAAACAAACTATTGTAGACCTGTTTAGTCCATGCACAATTCAGATGAAATGCAATGAAGAAGTGAGGAGTTTGGTAGATGCATGCATGAGTTTTACACTACATACCGCACTATACTATTTGTTAGGTTGCACATTGACAACAGGGTATTAATACACCACCATATCTGAACCCGAGGTGGAGAGAGGGTCTTGTGCTGGGTAAGAAGAAGGGGTCTAGAGACCAGATAGAAGATACAACCTTACAATTCTGATCTGTGTCTTTTGAATTGGCAAAAAAAATCTTAATGTATTTCCACAGCACAAAACTTTTCTGGAAGTATTTGATTCCACATGCCTTTCCATAGTTTATACATTTATAAGTCATAGCTAAAGTGAGCCAATAGAGGGAAAAATAATAATGGCGGTACAATGACTTGGTACAATCAGTGCACAGGTTGCATCAAACACTTTCTGATACACAGTTGCTGTCCCAAATAAACGTGTAAGTATATTACCTACAGGGTTTGGTAGTAAGGGATTACATGTAATTAAGATAACATAATAAAAATATGTAACTATCATAACCCCAGATTACATTTTTTTTAAAGAGCAATTAGAGTATAGTTACAATTGTTGACGATTGCTTGATTATATTTTGGATTATGCCTTTAAAATATGGCAATTTTATTAACTTTTTTTTTATGACATGCTATTAACTCATGAAAAGCGCTTCTGACAGATGGTGTCCTCCATGTGGTCATTGATTAAAAAGCAGCAGCAGCAGAAATGTACACCAAAGAAACAGTTTGTACCAGTGCTGTTTATGTAATGGTAATTTGATTTGCAACTGTAAATGCTAAATACGCTAATGCATTTTATTTGGATTTAGATGAAGCTTTGATATGTTTAAAGAGAAAAAAGAAAATTTGTGGAATTCAAATTTGTGTGGTTGCATTCAATGTTTTTTAGTTTGAAGTGCATTATTTATGTTTACTTTTGAAGTAATCCAAAATAATTCAGGTTTGATAACATTCTTTTGTAATCCAATGGATTACGTCACTAATTACCAAAATGACCATTTAATGTATATTCAGTAATTGACGGCAATGAAAGTCATCTGACCCACCCCTGGCTACCTACACACATTGCTCTCCCTGTTGTTGCGGCTGTCTGAGTTTTGGCGGAATGTCCCTTTAAAGGACTCTCCTCCCACAGGTCGCTCATATATCCGCGCCCCCATCTATCAGCGGCCAGTTTCACATCAACAATGACTGTCTTCGCTGATTTCAATGGAAAACACGCCAGTTTTTTAATAAACATTCTGAAAATGTATTGCGTTTAACTTGTTACCTATGCATCAGAGCAGCGTCTGACACACACCACACACTGCCGCTGGTAAGCTTACATTCATCTTGTCGAGCCTGTTTGGTAGGTTGGTTTGTGAGCTAGCTAGCTAGTCAGAGACACTGTTAGCCTAGGCCTCAATCTTTGTATTTAATCAAGCATGTGTGTTGGCGGACAGATCGGGGTCCTCGCTCATTGTCCAGGTCCACGTTGTGTTCGCCCTCTGCCTCGTGTCTCGGGCTGAAACGGCTCTCGTGAGATATTTGACCCGGGAAGAGAGCAAATGATGTTGCTACTTAGCTAGCTTGTAATGTCAGCTTCCGCAAAACTTACACCATATTAAAAGATGCTACGCTCCTAGTTGTTTATGATGCATATGTACGAGGGAGCATTTTTGCACATCTATTTGGTTTTGCATGCGCTTTGATTGGCCATAAAATATTAATCTGGCAAATTCGTGTTGTTTGTTATGACTGCACCACTCCTTTCATTATGTCTTGTGACGTATCCAAACACTGACTAAAATAAAACTTATATAACTGATTGATGCTGTGCCAGTGAATTCTATCCTATGTAATACATGTCACAGACTTGATCTAAGTCATTGTACACCCATTAGTCAACTCTATTATTACATGTTTGTTGGATGTTCTAGATCAGCCTTCTCAATCACAGTGCGTCTGACCTGCCCCCCTTTTTGTTTTGTTTTTGTTTACAGGCACACTGAGAGAAACCATAAAACCAGACTCATAGCTGGGAGAAGTGAGCCGTGGGTGTGTCTGCGATGGCTGGTGGAAGGAGAGGGGCGAACCGTTCCACGTACTGCAGACCTCCACTAAGCAATGAACCCGGCTCGGTCAGCAATGGCAACCACTCCTACCAGCTCCCCGGTCACAGGGGTGCGATCTCGTACAAGGTCAGCTCTGATGTACTGCCGCAAAACCCACATTGTGAGAGTTAAGAAATGGTCATTGCAGCTTGAGAGTTTGAAAGGATTTTCTGTCATCTCATTGTAACAGATTGATATACGTCATAATAATAAAAAAGGCATTGTTTTGCCTGCAGGAATGGTTCGGGGACATGCATGTCCAGCCCCCCCCTGGCTGCGCAGACGGTGGTCCCGCTGAAGCACTGTAAGATCCCCGAGTTATCTGTGGATCGTAACGTGTTGTTCGAGCTCCATCTTTTCTTCTGCCACCTCATCGCCCTTTTTGTCCATTACGTCAACATCTACAAGACCGTGTGGTGGTACCCCCCCTCACACCCCCCCTCACACACGTCACTGGTGAGTCAGCTACTGATGATCCTGTTTATTATGGTTATTGGGTATTATTGTCAGCAGTCAATTTGTTTTATTTGTATTATTTAGCGATTCTCTTTCTGTTGATGGACTCATCGTTGCAGCTCTAGTGCTTTAGGGCTGTGTGTATTTATGTTGACAAAATAATCCTGAATCAATCTTATTATTTACAGAACTTTCACCTTATTGATTATAACATGCTGGTGTTTACAATCATCATACTGGCCAGGAGGTTAATTGCAGCAATTGTTAAAGAGGTAAGAATTCCTTTTTTCTTTGGCTTCTACGTGTTCAGAATTGAGCTTTTGTCTCTTACTTGTGTTTGCACACATTCAAATATATATGTCACAAGTCACGTTACTCTGTATTTGATGCAAGGGGTCCAAAGAAAACCGTGTTTACAAGCCTCAGATGCATCCCTGCGCTCATTTTTCCTGCGCTTTTGTTTATATTCACATCTTTTGATTGCGTTTGTTTTTTTGAATAACACTGTATTAATGCTTTTGATTATTGTATCTTCGTCCCCCAGGCATCACAGAGTGGGAAACTATCCTTCCCTCATTCAATCTTTCTTGTGATGGCTCGGTTTGCTGTGCTCACGCTGACCGGCTGGAGCCTGTGTCGCTCCCTCATTTACCTCTTCAGGACATATTCTGTCCTCAGCCTGCTCTTCCTCTGCTACCCGTGAGTGTCCTCTGGGAGAACAGAGAGGTTTTTGAGCCTGTTTTTTTTTACACAAAGATACTTGAAGCCATTTGTTTTAGGTTTTTAACACCAGAACAGACTGTTTGTTTATCACATATGTTTGTATTAAAAGTGACAACATTTGCTCAACCAACCTAGTAGTGTTGCTGCAGGGCTTTAGGTATTGTTAAGGTTAATCGTATTGTTCTTTGCTGCAGATTCGGGATGTATATTCCATTCTTCAGGCTGAGCTGTGACTTTCGGCGAGCAGGTCCGCTCTCCCCCATTGCCAGCATCGGCTCCAAGGAGGTGGGCAGCGTGGGCCGGGGAAGGGACTACTTGACTGTGCTGAAGGAGACGTGGAAGCAGCACACTAGCCAGCTGTACGGAGTCCAGGCCATGCCGACTCACGCCTGCTGCCTCTCCCCGGATCTCATCCGCAAGGAGGTGGAGTACCTGAAGATGGACTTCAACTGGAGGATGAAGGAGGTGCTGGTCAGCTCGATGCTCAGCGCTTACTATGTGGCCTTTGTACCAGTCTGGTTTGTCAAGGTAAGAAAATATCTTCAAGGAATACTTCATCCCCAGAATGATCATTTGTGTATCAATTACCCCGTTCCTTAAATGTTTTGAAGAAATAAAAAATGCTTCTCGCATCCCTCACCAGTGAACAAAGAATCCAAACACAGAAAACATATTCTTGATGAATTAAAGTAAATGGGGCTGTGTTTAATAATAATAATAATAATAAACTTTATTTGTATAGCACCTTTCATACAATAATTGCAGCCCAAGGTGCTTCACAGCAAAAACATAAAAATGAGTACAAGATTAGACAGAAGAGCATTTACAGTACAATAATCACTGTTGATGTAAATGAGTGTGAAATAGAAAACCACATTCATCACCATTCTTGTAAATATTATAAACTATCAGAGCCATATTTTGAAAGCATGAGATTAACAATGGGCCCCTGTGGCCTTTCAACTGGTTTACTCCCTTTGCTACCCATTAGTCTCCGTCAACTTCTTTATTTACTTTTTTCGTCAGTGTCACGTTTAATGTTTAATATTCACAGGCCCGCTGCTCGTCCGTGCGGGTACTGTTTATGCGGAAGTGTTTAAAGTAGTATGGTTTTAGTGAAAATGAATCAGAAATCCTTTATTTGTCATCTACGACGGGGACAGTTACGTTGTTACAGCAAAGAGAGTAACAATTAAATAGAATAAAAACATGTTTGGGAAGTAGTGAGCGTATTACTGGATCAATGAGACTTGGAATACAGTGCACGAATTGTGTGAGTTAAACATGGCCCCCATTTATTTTAATTCATCAATACTTTTCTCCATTTTTGGATTCTTCGTTGACCGTGGAGGCACACGAGAAAAACTAAGTGCAACTGTTGCAAACTTGGCAACTTTCTCGCTAGATTTAGCCACTTTTGGAGCGAGAGCTACTTTAACTGGAAAAGAGTCGGCAACATGGGGCTGGGTTTTTTCAGTTAGTTCATTTTAAAAAATCTAGTTTGCTCCTGCTGGCTTCTCCAATGTTACCTACCCAAGCTTTAATTGTGACGTTTTAAGTATTAACTTCATCATTTAAAACTCTTTAATATCGTTCTCATTTTTCCGCCCTCAGAGTACACAGTATGTGGACAAGCGCTGGTCTTGCGAGCTGTTCATCCTGGTGTCAGTCAGTACGTCAGTCATCCTCATGAGGCACTTGTTGCCACCTCGATACTGTGACCTGCTTCACAAAGCTGCAGCGCACCTGGGCTGCTGGCAGAAAGTAGACCCCTCGCTCTGCTCCAATGTCCTTCAGCACATGTATGTACTGCTCATGGTTTATTACTGGGCTTTAGGTCCATTTGGATTTATTAGATTGAAATTTCACTCTGCTTTCTCTCTTTGCACAGATGGACAGAAGAGTACATGTGGCCACAGGGAGTCCTGGTTAAACATAATAAGAACGTCTACAAGGCCATGGGTCACTACAATGTGGCAGTACCATCAGACGTGTCACATTATCGCTTCTATGTGAGTTCTAGATTAACATGTCAAATATTTGCTTGCACACACTTCATCTGATGACTGACTACATCACGTCTCTTTCCCTCTTTAGTTCTTCTTCAACAAGCCTTTACGAATATTGAACATACTCATCATCCTGGAAGGTGCCATGATATTCTATCAGCTCTACTCGTTGATATGTTCAGAAAAGTGGCATCAGACGATATCACTGGCTCTGATTCTCTTCAGCAATTACTACGCCTTCTTCAAGCTTCTCAGAGACAGAATAGTCCTAGGAAAGGCATACTCGTACTCAAACAGCCCATCAGACCAGAAAGTCAGTTAGACTTTGAGTTATTATTCGTCGCATTAACTTTGGAACAACACAAACATGCCTAAGAGCTCTGTATTTTTTCTACAAACTGCATTTTGTGTCACTTTTTTGTTCTGATCTGCCATAATAAAAAGAAATATTTTTGTATTACTTTAAAGGTTTGCTTTAGTATTTTTTGATTTTTCTTCTTGATATCAGGCTATATAAAGTGGTGGAAAGTAACTAAGTACATTTACTGAAGTTACTAGCTACTTTGCAGATTCATATTATCAGATTATTAATACAAAATATGAATCTATTTAAATTGACTAAACAACCAAATAAGTAGTATTAGATTTTGAATACAGGACTTTTACTTGTAACATTATTTTTACACTGTGGTATTGCTACTTTTACTTAAGTGAAATATAAGTGTGTATATATCTGACGTATATATTTGAATGTGTACAAACACAAGTAAGAGACAAAAGCTCAATTCTGAACACGTAGAAGCCAAGAAAAAAGGAATTCTTACCTCTTTAACAATTGCTGCAATTAACCTCCTGGCCAGTATGATGATTGTAAACACCAGCATGTTATAATCAATAAGGTGAAAGTTCTGTAAATAATAAGATTGATTCAGGATTGTTTTGTCAACATAAATACACACAGCCCTAAAGCACTAGAGCTGCAACGATGAGTCCATCAACAGAAAGAGAATCGCTAAATATTTCTGATAATCGATTAAACCTTCAAGCAAAAATGGCTCAAATATGGAGATTTACTTATTTTCTCTGTTTAATATCTTTGTTGGTTTTGGACTGACGAAAGAAGACATTTAAAGACATCACGTTGGACTTTGAGAAACTGGGAAGGACACGTCGCTATTTTCTGACATTTTATATTATTATAATCTAGAAAATAATTGGCAGATTAATTAATTAATGAAACTAATGAGCAGGATATGAAAACTTCCCTGACTGGCTATGTAAATAAAATAAAATAAAAAGTTTCACGGCAGTGTATGCTGATGAAGGGTAAGCTCCAAGTTCATTATTATTATTATTATTATTATTATTATTATTATTATTATTATTATTATTATTATTATTATTATTATTATTATTATTGTCATGCACTACAATTACAGTAAAGCTGTCATTGGCAATGAAATCTTGGATCCCTCCAACAATGCTCGAATACGTATTAAAACATAAAAACATCAGCAAAATGATATACAGGGCTACAATGTAATCAAATAACATATAGAATAAAGTCATCTAAATGTTTGGTAGACAGTATTGCTAAAGGATAAACTGAATGCAAATTAAATGTAAATGCTTAATGAGAAGAAGGAAACGAGGTGGAGGTGTGATTGTTACAGAATTGTTTGTAGTATCTTCAGGTGCAGAGTAACTGCAAAGGCAAACCCTCCAGTCTTTAATAGAAGAAGGATATTTGCATTATCAGCTGATCAGTGTTCAGCAGTACCCAGCATGCTGTTCGCGGCACCTGTAAAGTAAACAGTGATAATAACCTGCAGGGCTGCTCCTCTCCTGGCACACACCCCCCCCCCCCACACACCCCCCCACACACCCCCACACACACGCACACACACGGGCGTACTGGCCCTTTAAGACGGATAAAGAGACAACAGCCCCGCACGAGCCGAGCGCATCGATACCGCGTTTACGTTTCACCAGTGATTTACACCAGTGCTGCCTGCAGGAGCAACTCAGCTCCATTGTGGTTAATAAATGTTAATTCATATGCAGTGTATTTAAACGTTTTTTAAATGGCGGGAGGAGAAATGTGACGCTGGTTTGCTTTCTGGTGCGTAATTGATTCGGTAAGTCGTATTTGTGTCATTTTCGTAGACGATAAATGTGTTTACACGTCTTCTTCTACACTGAATTTAACACTGTGGTGTAACAAACTGTTGTCTCCATGTTTTTCTGATAACAGCTTTTCTACAGGGTTGATATAATCCAAGTAAAGAAGGATTTCAGCGTATAAAGTTGCCATTGTGTATTACTGTAGTGGCCATCTTTGGATTCCACTTTGAACGGAGGCTGACGTAGTGTTGGGAGATAACAGCTATTCTCAGTGATTTCATCCCATTGTCATGGGACCAAGCGTTGTTTAGGCACACTGCCGATACCATATATATTTATATATGTAGTTATATCACTGGGCCTAATATACAAAACATGTCTAAGTGAACAACAAATGAGGAGCCATAAATATTTGTATTTATTGCTGTTTTTATTCTGGTCACTCACTGAATGTAAATAGATATGGCTTAGACCTTTTCAAACTCCACTATCCTACTATAGGGAAGTCTCAATAACAATGCAGTATATTGATTTTCTCCTTCAGCCATTTGTCTGAAAGCTGTGTACATTAGGTCCATTTGTATAATGTGCTGCTCTCAGGACTCATGTTACCCATCTGTGCATTAAGCCATTCCTGTAGTGTAGCTGCTTTAGATTTCTTGATCATTTATGTATCATATATTTGCTTTGTTTGGTTGGAAAATGTCCTTAAGACGTAATGGAGAGGATGTTCTTGAGTTCACACATATTCTTTCCACTTTGAGGCGCCTCTAAAAATATCTTTCTAGGCCCTTGTTTCACGCCCTGGTTCTACACCAGGGAAACATTAAGGGAAAAATAAGCAAGAACATTTCTTCCATTTAAAACTGATCTAAATCACATTTATTTCTAAGAAAGATTAATCCCATTTGGCAGGTAGATTATTGCTTTACTCTTTCTCACGGATTATTTAGATCCGACAGATGTATTGTTGTGATAACCTGCAGATGCTGTTATAGCATCACTAAATGCTTTTTCTCTTTTTTTGCAGAGTGGAGAATCCTGAGCTGCAGCACTCATTTTGGCACAGTCAGACTCCTCCATCTAAGCCTTTTTCTCAGGGAGGGGAAGACTGCTGGTTTTTTGAACTTCCTACCTTTGTTGCTTCAGCACGTCCTATACGCCAGGCTAGACAGTGCCCCCCCCCCCCCCCCCCATTTTACTGCAGAGAGCTTAACTTAAAAGATAAACAATAATGGAAGACAAACGCAAGAAGCGGAGCCCTAAGGTGTCTCTCCCACAGCCTCCTCCTCCCCCCATCAATCCCCGCAAACTTCCCGTCCTGCCTGCCAGCAAAAGTGCCACCTTCTCTCTCGGCCTGCCGCAGCCCCCCTCCCCCAAGAACAGAGGCAAGTATAAGCGGTCCATCGGAGCGCCAGGACAGCCCAAAGAGGTGTTCACAGTCGTCGTAGCTCCACCAAAGACCACCAGGTTTGTGTCATGAAGTAACAGGAAAATCCTCCAGAACACACCAGTAGTTCTTTGCCTTTTTTATGTCCCATCATTTCATTCATGAGGTTATTTCACCTTGTGCATTTAACACAAGAAAGAAACAAATACTAACAACTTACTTTGTACTGTATGCTTGTGATTAATCAGTTAAAGGCTGGATTGTCTTTTTTTAAATGTTGTGTTCAGTTACAAAAACAGATGACTGTTTCTGTTTGTTTTTCCTCAGGCCTCACAAGGAGAAGCCCAGGGCCCCCCAGCCTGCAGGGCCCAGTAAAGTAATTCAGTCTTCCCCCCTGCAGCACTCCTTTCTCACAGATGTCTCAGACGTGAGAGAGATGGAGGGAGGCCTCCTCAACCTCCTCAACGACTTCCACTCAGGCAAACTACAGGCTTTCGGTAAGATAACCTCGATTAGAGAGGCCTCCAAGGGAATATTCTGTTACGGGCTGAAAATAAAGCCAGTTGAAAAGAGGCTTTGTGTCACGCATCAAACTGAAATAAAACACCCGGGGCCATGAAAATACTTATGACTTTGCTCTAATCCTCCTGCAAACTTTGTGCCTTTTTTTTTAGAAAAGTTACACTTGTCTTGTTTTCTAGGCAAAGTGTGCTCCTTTGAGCAGCTGGAGCATGTGCGTGAGATGCAGGAGAAGCTGGCACGACTGCACTTCAGCCTCGACAGCCATGTGGAGGAGCTTTCGGAGGACCAGAGGAAGTGTGCCTCCGACCACAACCTGGAGCACCTGCTCTGTAACGTAAGCACAAACCACAGCAGCACAAAGGTCATCCTGCTCTGTGTTGTTTCCTCTGATAATAAAGAGACACATAATCGCACCTTTCACCTGGTCATTAACCTGTATCAATTTCTGAAGTCGGTGCATTTAAATTGCACTTTTTGAATGCTAACGCTGCCCCCGGAATGACTAGAAATCATGTGTTTATCGTTGTCTCTGCCACTGTGGACAAACCACAGAAACATCATGTGACACTAAAACTCTCCACAGAAAGTCTAGTTTAGTTGGTTTCACTGTTCACTGAGGCTATGGAGTAAAATAATTATACATTACAGTGAATTGTGTCACCATTTCACCTGTGACACACTTAAAATAACAATGACACCCTCCATTAGATTGATTCTCAGTTTTTGATTAATGTACAGTAAACTTATTTATTTTAGAAGCCTCAAGGGTCAAGAGAGTACGGCATTTATCCCACGTGTGCAGTGTTAATGAGTTAAGCTCCTGTGATGAGTATATTGAATCCACCAAAGCGATTCTTTCTGTGAACCTTCCAATAAAGCAGATATGCCCGTCTGAGATTAGTCAGTGTTAAAATTGTTGTACGCTCTCCTGAGTTTCTAGTATGTTTTTAAATGTTAAATATTATTCAGCACAAACAGCGACGTGTATTCCAAGAAAGCCTTGAACCAGTTTCTATTGTTAGCATGTTGTGTGGCTCCTAGTTACGACCGCCTGGGGCTGGTATGCTCTCTGAGGGGAAGTTGCGGTGCTATATGTGTGAGAGGTGAGAAAAAGCCTTCAGCTCATTACAGATACTGCTGCCAGGAGTACTTGCTAGCTGTAGCAGCGGTACTGGATACGTGCGTCTCAGAGCAGATGAGCTGTGAAGTTTCCTTTGTGTGGATAAGAGTGGAAGTTGACAAGTTGCTGTTGTAAACAATGTAGTCCGATGCTGGGAGTTTAAATCAAATATTGACCTGACACACATGCTGTTATGTAATATGATCACAGTTAGTGATTAGTGTATTGCAACATCATGCTCTATTTTTACCTATTTGTTCATTTATTCCTGCAGCTGGAGGAGCTCAGCACCTCGATGTATCCTTTCCTAATTGAATATTATTTATGGGAATTACCCGGCACTCCAGGCGCAAATTCTGGATTTAAATTTGCTTTTAGTTCAACGTCCCTCTGTGTGAATCCTTAATATGTCCGCGTTCAGACAAAAGCTCCACTTGGCTGAGAACCAGGACCTGCCCAAGACATCTGGTCCCTGATGAAGTGAGGTGCGGAGGATGGCGACCACACACTCATCTTCTCCCAACATCTAGCCAGCGCAGGTTGCCATGGCATTGATCCAGCTGCCTTAGTAACGGAATGGAAAGATCCACAAGAAGAGGAGGAGCCATTTTTTGTTCCATTTGGTCGGTGGAGCAGAGAGAACAATAAAGTGACTGAAAGCAGCAGAGCATTAAATGAACTCTCAACCAAAACCATAAACCCCTCATTCATGGCACAAGAAATGACCAGAGGTTTTACAGAACAGTCGCGTTAGATTAAAAAAAAAAAAGTTGTGTCGAAGTTTTCAGCATGTTCTTGGCACCAACTAACTTGGCTCCAGTCACTAGTGACATCATTTGGGAACAAATACTTGAGAAAGAAAAGTTATTTGTGTTCCAATTTCCATCAGAAAAGCACATTTCATAGTATGCCTTGTCTTTTGCTTCATTTCAGAAGGTATGTGTCTCTGTTAGCAAAGGTAAGAAATGTGAGCCATACTTAAGTAGCAAACATAATGAACCCATGTCGACAACACCACTGTGGTTAGCTCAGTACTTTAAAAGAGGAGAGTTTTCACTTTTGCTATTATTCTGAATATACCTCCCTCATTTTTATAGCTTTGCTTCTAAAGAATCTTTGATATAACTGCATTTTAAAAAGGGACTATGTGAGGGGATATAACCTGTATGTTTGATGAACTTTAATGTGAAACGGTTTATATGTTTAGCCAATGTGCAGTCCAGCTACTGTATTTGCTGATGCTGAAAGGTTAGAATAACTTTGAGCTGGAGAATTTGGTCAGGGCTTTATCAGGGTTGCCTTTTGGCTTTGTTCTTGTGAATGAGCGAGTCAACCCTGCTACTGGAGTGCTGTAAGATCACCTACTGTAACATGAGGGATTCACTTGTCTCATCATACTGTGTTGGATAGAAACATTCACAGAGTAATAGGGCTGGCATAAATCTCTGTACAATACAATTGAAAAATGGCAGCTACTTTTTTATAGTTAAAAGTTTAGGGGGTGAGATTATTATTTGCGGTTTATTTAATTCCAAACTTGGCAGCGATGTATCATAATATTTAATCCCTGACAAGCTAAATTAAAGTGATATCAATCTAAAACAAAGCATTGGTACATTTGGTTATTAAAAATGTAATGAGATTGTTTTTACTGCTCGCTAAGCCTTCCTCTTTTCTATGGCTTTGGCCTGGAGAGCCTCAACAGTCAAACACTTTCTTCTGGTTACTTTCCTTTTAAAGTCAGAAATGTTCTATTGTTTTACACACAGAGGGATAATTGACAATTAGGTTTACGCATGAATTCGGCACAGTCAAAACAGAAAACTTGTGAAGAATGTTTCTTGGATAAAATTGAATTCACCTTTTCAAAACAATAAGTAACGCTCAAGATTAGACCGCCACAGATGTGGTCAAAGTAACCCTTTCCCGATCCCATTGAAACTTGAATGGAGGCACCTGGAAATTGGTTTTACAGAAATAGAACACTTTATTTATATATCAATCTGTCTTTGTTCTTGTACACAAACAAGTTCAATATAATTTAACAATATAATGAGTTAAAAGGCTACTTGAAGACTGGCACTATACTGAGACAGAATCAGATCTGGGCCTTCACTGTTTCTCAGGCAACTGCTGAACTCGCTTTCCTCTAACGCTGTCCCCATCCAGGACAATTGGTTCCAACCCAACCTTAATCTAGGCATCAGTGTACATATATATTTATCTCCTTAACAAAAATATAAACAATTTTGATCCTGCCAGTACATTTTGGTCATGCAGTAAAACAAAAAAAAACACAGACGGTACCAACTCAGCACATCATTAACAAGACTTTTAAACCATTACACAACAGATAAATTATAAACTGTACCATTATACAGCATACGATTACAGATTAAGCTAATACTGTGCAAATATACATGAGCTGTACAAAAGTATTTTGTACTATTCTTATTAATCTCAATTCACAAAAAAACTACTACATAAGACATTTTGAAAATATCACATCACATTTGATGAAACAGCAAAAATATACACCTTTCAGGTCCCCGTCTTCTTCCCTGTCTTTTTGTGCATTTCAATCTTACATTCTGTAATAGTGTCTCTGATTTGTCTACAGTACATGTTTAGATTATGAAAAAAAAAAAAAAGTAAAGACAATCATAGGATGGTAAAATGTAAAACTCATGAAGTCTATTCATGATAATAAGCTACCTTTTCAAAGTGCAAAGAGAGCAGGTTGAGTACGTGTAAGACCTGATGTCTGTATGTTAAAATTGTCCATGCTTCGTTACCAGAGGAAATCTCACTGAGATAAGATTAAGAGCGCCTACTTTTAAAAGGACTTTCTCTTTATTGATATAAAAGTGCAGGCACTATAAGAAATGTAGAACATCTCTGTCTTCAAGTAAGGTCAGTGTTAATGTTCTTCTCTTTCAACATTAGGTTGTGTTTGGATTCTGTTTTACCTTTTATGATGAGGTCCTCAGGATCTCATTTAAATCTTTATGGACATTGGCAGGCTGGGAGGCAGCACACTCAGTCAGGCTGGGCCCCATCTGGGCGTAAAGGGCATGGCACAGGTTGGCGGTAGCACCCCTCACGCTGCCGCTCCGGCCATGAATGGTACCACTGTGGGTGGAGTTGCCCAGGAGGTGCCACAGCAAGGGAAGCACTTTCTGCTCCACCATCTGGGGCTTGCGAGGGTAGAGCTCTGTCACAAGTTCTGGTAATAGAAAGCGAGAAGAAACGAGAGGCGGTTCAGACGTACAATCCGATTTGAGAGGTTGGAACTAACTACAGTGTTCAGAATTATCCCGACAAACACACCTGCAACCTTTTCGATAAGATCCACCTTTGCTTTGCCGTTTAAAAAATGAGCCTTGGTGCAGAAGGGCTGAAGAAGAAGTATGTTATCTGTCATGGAAACAAAAGAAAATCACAAAGTCAAATAAAGACAGATTCTCCAATTGGATTGAGCCTGTTATTTCTCTTCCCCCAGAAATATTTGAATGTTCAAAATGATTACCAAGGTTTGAAATAAGTGCATTGATAGCTCCAATAGCAGCAGAGTAGATAGCGTTGTTCTTGGAGTTGAGGTGATTGTCCACGATTGCTGGAACCAGGATGTTGACCACTTGGGACAAGTTGTCCTTTAACAAGTGGATGATTTTCTGTAGAGACTCGAGGGCATACAGATTGACCTTGCTGTTGGACTCCTGCAGCCGGGCCTTGAAGGCATCAAACAACTGAAAGAACAAAAGGTGAAAGAGACATTTAGTTTGTGTTTCCATGAAGGAACAGAGCTACATGATGGTAACTGAGAACCATGAAAAAGCACATGACAAGGAAATATTGATAGGATTTGAAAAAGTACGAACCGGATATATACTATTGATGACCATGTTGGGGTTATGCTGGCAGTCAGCCGCTAGCTGGTCCATTCCCTTGATCCTCTCTCTGAAGTCCTTTGAACCCAGCAGACCTGAGATCTGCTTGATGTATTCTGTCTTATCTGCAATACTCTGTGTCTGAGATCTACAGCTGTAATGGCTATTAGACTCCCTGTAGATGATGCAAAATACATCAAATGGTTTACTTTTATCAACCTGAGAGTAGAGTATGAATAACATACTTTCTATATGCATTATACAGTGTGTTTAGCTTCACCTCTGCAGAATTGAAAATGTCTTGTACAGTGTGCAGTGCTGCTGTACTGGTTGATATTTACACCCACCTGTTGGTCTGGTTGAGTGGCTCTCTGGTGAGAGACGAGGCCCTGACTGTCCCACTGCCTGGGAGGGAGCGTCTACCCCTGGCTGACTGGGTGTCTTGGGGCATCTCACCAAGACCCTAAAAATAACCCAACAATCGCCAGATAAGATGACAATGTGACCTTTTGCAATAAATGTTATAAACACCTACAGACAAAAGAAAATGCTGTACCTTTGTCTTGAGAGTGAAGACTGTCTCTCGGACAGTCGGCAGGTCTTTGGTGGGGATATATTTCTCCAGGATCTTGTCGAAGTCAGGGTGGGATGACAGGGACAGCAGCATTCGACGCCCAAAGTACCTGTGGGTTGAAACAGTACGATAGTGAGAACTCAGACACTTGGATTATGTGTGGATCAGCTGTTAGACCCTACCACTCATTTCATTCCTACAAATACTTTTGTAAAACAGTACTTCTTTGAGATTCTCACAAACTTTGTGCAAAAACAAAAGTTCAAATCAAATTTGTGTGTAAAAAGCATGCGTGAGGCCAAATGGCTCCAACCTGCATGCAGCAACAAAGACAAATACCTGGCTTCCTGCGAGGAGTCTTGTGCGAGTTTGGTGACGGCAGGTAAGATTCGGTCTGTGAGATCTTTACCTCCAGACAGAAGACGGGCAGCACCGACCTTCTCGACCAGATTAGCCAGGTGCTGGGCCGTGCATTTTCTTACCACTGCGTGGAGGTGACTGACAGAAGAGCGGAAACCAATTCAGCAATCGAATCAATTTTATTTGGTGTTAAAAAATAGTGCAAAGGTACCCACACAAATTCAAGTATGGTGCAACGGCACTTTACTGTGCGTGTGTGTCTGTATACTGACCCGAGTCCCCCAGAGAGTAAAGCATTGATGCCACGAGTTGGTGTGCAGTGCTGCACCATGCAACCCAGGGCTGCATCCACATCCTGCCTAATGAAGGCGTTACTCTCCCCGGCCTTCAGCAGTAAAGCTTTAACGGTCCCCTCCAGTTCCTGGTCCATTGCTTTCTGCAGGTGTGTGTACAGGTCACCGAGCGTACACACTGCAACCCTGGAGACACTTGACCGCAGGTTCTTCACCTGAATGAGATGGATATTATTAATAACTAACGGGAAACTGAGTCATTTCTGGCAGTCAGTCAAGGATGAGAATATGTATACCGATAATTACTAAGACACTGAGAAATGATCTGCAAAATCCGATATCAATATATAAATCAGAGGTGAACAAACCAGCAAAATGAAAGAGTTAAAATGATGTGGGAGTGTTACACAACAAGTTATACTACCTCTTGAATGAGAAACAGGCAGACATCATGAAGCCTGCCCTGGATTGTGTCTGAGTGGTAGTGAGCCAGACTGCGCAGGAACGTCAGACCCTCGATCTTCTTCTCCCTGAAGTAAAAAAAAAAAGACACTTACATTTTTTTTTTTTTTTAAAGATACAGTTCCTGTTACGTATGATATACGCTGACAGTGGCTGTGCCCGTTTCAATAACAAAAGGTATTTTACAGTAAATGTATAGCTATGGATTTCGTTACCCCACAAATATCACAATATTTGGAATGATTTTGGAATATTTATTATTGTAATTATTAAGATAATAAATACCTGCAAAATGCATTTTTCCTGCTATTCTATAAACCTCTATCCTGGTTTTGGGTTATCAGTATGATGGATCCAAACTATTGTTCTCCAAAGCAGTGCAGCGGAGATACTGTAGCATGCGAGTGTTTCTCACCAGTCTTCGGAGCTCAGCAGGTTAAAGCTCTGCGTCAGTGCCAGGTCAGGCTTGGAGAACGGACACAGCTCAGGAGGCTCGGAGGGATTTTTCTTGTGGCCCATAGTACCAGGAGTTAGCTCATCTAAGGGGCCCGTCAGGCACCACACAACACACAGATTGGTTCTCATGTTACATCTCTATCAGTCAGAAAACAAGCAGCGCGTGTGTGGGAGGCGGTGCATTAACAGTAGGTTGTCAAAACAAAACATTGTGACACATTACCCAAAGCAAACATCTTATTCCCCCGTGCTCTAGTGGCTCTGACAGTCTAATTAATGTGCCAGCATTTTCCATAAACAAAGACCTGTTGAAGCTCTGGTTCATCTATTTATAATGCGGTGGAATTCTGCTAAAAGCAAGCGTCAGACCCAATGAGAGATGATACATCGCAACATAATAAAGAGACACTGTGACCTTTTTTGGTCGTTTAAAAAACAGATCATGAAGTCTCAGGTTTTTAGATGCACTAACCTGAGCTGTGGGACAGCGACGGCCGGGTTCTGCTGAGGCTAGGGGCCCTCCTAAGACGGGACAGGTTTTTGGGGTTGGGGGGCACAGTGGGGGGGCTCGGATGGTGGGGAGGAGTGAAGCACTTGATGGGGCTTTGGGGTCCTGGTGGGCTGACAGGACTGGTGGGGCTGATAGGAGACTCATCAGAGAGAAGCTCTGCCTTGGTGGATGCCAGCGTGCTGCCGTTCAAATGCAGATCTACACCAGAAAAAAGATGAGGATACAATAAAGCTCATCACAGCAAGATCCAATCCTAAAGCACAATATGCAGTGGTAATTCAATTATATGTTTGGCATTAAGGTCATAGTTGTGGTGTTGTACTGGACTGCATTGTATTGAGAGGTCTTTCTAATATCCTGATCGATTCTGAATGATTCCAAGCAGTTTTAAGCACTTTGTAAACCTTAAAAACACCAAGTTAAAATGTAAGTGTGTTCCAGCACCTGTATGAACCCTGTGAATATGGCAACAAAAGTGTTACCTTATTATGTGCCGTGTTATATATTTATATTCATCTAGAATTTAAACTCCGACTTAAATTCCACATTATAAAGAAATATACATTTAAGAGAAAAATAAAAACAGTTGGTTAAGGTTTCCAAATCTTTCTCTTGCCTTTGATGGTTAAGACTCTATTCTCCTCTGTGGGCGAGTCCGACAGCATCTGTCTGACTCGGTGGCGAATCTTGTCTCGTGTGTGGTCCGCTTGACTGCTTTGACCCTCCTGCTGATCCAGACACTGCAGCCGCATCTTATCCCGGTGAAACCTGCCATTCTTCCCCCTCTGCTGCAGTGGTGGAAAACACAACAGGTGGGACTTTGGTAGCTGGAAAATGTGTATGATGTACTGTGATTTTACCGCTGGACAAAGTGTGACTAACCTTAACCTCATCTGGACGTGGGCCGTCATCACTGTCGAGGTGACTGCCAGACAGAGCGTGGCTGTAGATGCCTGCTGAGAGATCGATGGGGGGTTTGGCCACAAAATCCCCCTGCTCAAGTGACGAGGCGGCTCCTGGACGGCTGTAACACACTGCAGTGCCAAACATGCCTAAGACAAAGCATAAGGGGGACTTTTGCAGAGAACTTAAATGTATCATCAGATAGGTGGACATCAGACCTTCTCGACTTCTAACATAATCAGTAATGAAACGCATTTAAACTCTGAATTTTGTGATTATGGATATGGGCCTCATTCACTAATATCTTCCTAAGATTTTTCTTTCATTTGTTCTTGAGAAAGGTCCTGAGAAAAGTCAGATTCATGACGTGTTGTTTAACCTCAATTATTTCTACCCGTATTCCTTTAATGATGAATCCCATTGTCCTGGTACATTCAAGGCTCATGCCAGTTAATCCTGATTACCGGGTAATCACTGCCAATGAATGAGGCCCAATGTTCACTGAAAACTTTGTCTATGCTTCAGGGAAGCGTGTTATTTGAATTTCAATATGTTGTTAAACAGCACTCAGCTAAAACACTTTGGCAACAGAATGTTAGACAACTGAATGATGATTTATGGGCACAAATCAAGATCTGCAGAGACTGACCTCTTCCAATGACTCCCTCAGGCATATCTGTGGCTGGTGAGTTCCTGCTGCTGTGGCTCTGAGATCCTAAGAATCAAAGGAGAGGAATACTGATTGATGTAATTATTTTTTTTAAAAAGGCACACAAAATATTACTACCAGGTAAATCCAGGAAAAAGGCTATGTTGTGTTTGACGTCACAGCTGACTGACCTTTGGCAGGCTTCAGAGCTCTGACTGATTCACGGAAGGCTGGTTTGACCAAAGGAGGGGACGGTCCCGTTGTCTCTTCCTCAGTTTTGATTGTTCCGTTGGAGTAAGTGACTCTCTGCCCAACAACACCCACCTCAGACGACAGTTCGCTTCTCTGATTCAATCCTTGAAAAAAAACAATTAAAGGACGTAAATAAGAAAACTAAACAACAAAACAGAATGGGGAGAAACCATGTTATCCCTGTTATACCTTGAAGGCTGCTGAAGTCCATGGAGACAGAAGACCTCAGTTTTGCAGAAGGCACTCTTGCAATGCAAGGTTTCATTCCTGAAGAGGCAGAGTTTCCGGGACTGTTGACAGATGAGTGACAAGTGAGAAACAATGCTGGAAAACTGCTTAACATTGTTCAATACATTGTCAAACACCACCAGGTGGGTTCCAGGTTATCACTGTCGTGAGGCTTGTATCACAATATCAAGTTGTTTTATTTAAAGTATGAGTTCACTCAGAGACCAATCACGGAACCCATCGGCTATCGGTCTGACGCTGATTTGCTCAACAGCCAATATTTCTTGGGTTCCGGTGTAGCCAACGGATATCTGGGCCAAGACTTTCTCTTCCGTGCACCGGTCATTGTTTACGGTCTGATTAGCAATTTTACTCAAAAAATAGACACACAATGTTTTTCACAAGTAGTAGCTAACAAGCTCATTTAAAAATAATAAAAAGCTATAATCGGCTTTTTTGCTCTCCACTAGGATTGTTCAACAAAAGCCCGCTCAATACTACTCGGACTACAAAAGGACCACAAAGGGACTATAAATGAAAACCACTACGCTTCCGATACCAAACTCTTGTCCCGTTGCCAACAGATTCTACATTCATATGCAGATATCTGTTGAATGAGATTACTCAAAGACAGACGCCATCTCCAGTGGTAGGTGGACTTCAAAAACAATATATGCTAAATGCGGCAAAATGCAGATCCTTTACCTGGTTTTGATGCCATTGAAGCTCGAGTTGGCAACTGAGCTCAGACTGGAAAGACCACTCTCACTGGCTGAGCTGGTAAGCATTGGAGAGGTGTGTATTGGTGAGTCTAGACCCAGGTCCAGCCTCACAGCTGAGTCAGGACTGTCTGGATCTGAACTGCTAAGGCTCACTTTGGCCCTCTTCTTGGCGGCGCTGTTGCGCAATGAGCGCAGGGAGTTCAGCATCTGTGAGCACCAAAACACACAAGTTGGCACATTTGAGCATGGAGGCATTTTATTAATGCAGCCAAACTTCAACCACCTGCAAGAGCAGACTTTGTGTTTCTTTAAATGTGTACTTTGTTCGCTGACCTCCTGCATGTCCAGAGGATCATCCTCTTGAGGATCTTGCCCCACATCGATGCCATCAGGGTCCAGATGAAGGTCCCTTTCTAGCTTCTGATTCTGAGGGCTGCCTGGAGCATTGGACCTCTGGCCATTATGGGACTGGAGCTGCTCTACTGTTGGGACAACTGGCGAGATAGATAGGGTTGCCCTGGTGCTGCTCAGAGCCCGGCGGAACGATGAAGTGGATGAAGAACTCACGAGTGAGGCACGCAGAGGCCGGGGAGAGCATCTGCTGAAGGGATGGTCTACTGTGTAGAACATGGAGGATAAGATGATACAGAGGCCATAACATGTTAACATTCAGCTTACAGCTCATATGTAGAATTAGTTTTAAAACAAAATTACCCTTTGCTGTGCCTGCTGCGTCTCTCCAGGGGCTGCTCTCTCGCTGGTGAGGGGTGTTCTCTCTCTTGTTGGGCCATGTGTTGGACATAGATAGGGAGGAGTCTGCATGACGGCGGGACATTGTCGGAGTAAGCATGCCTCCTGGGAGTGTGGCCAGTGGGTAGGAGGGCAGAAGGAATGATCCGGATGTGGTGGGGTTTGTGGGGAGGGAGAACGTGCGCTCAACACTAGGGTTCTTTGAGAGCATGCGTCCCTTGGGTGCCACTGTGAGATAGAGTATTCAGACATTAGGAACCATAAAAAACACAACAAATACAAGATGGAAATATAGTTAAAAAAGGACTCTGATTATTTTTCAAAAGGAACTTTAAAAGGTTGAACATGAGGTATTCACTCCTTACCAACATCTGGGTCAGAGAAGTTGGTGGTTTTAAAAAGGTCTGTGTCCAAGTTGAGGCTTCCACTTCTTCTGAGGCGTGCAGGGGAGTCCCTCCTCCTGGAGGACTGAGGCTTATGAGGCTGTGCAGAACCTAGATGGAAAGTAGAGTTTGCCTTTCACGCTCTAAACCTGACAGGGTTGGGCAATACTCCATAATTTACATGACAGTAACAACCTCTACTGGAAACCAATGATTTTAAAAGCATATTGAAAGGGGGGTTGAAATATTGTAGCTTTAGTGACTATACTTGGATGAGTTTAATTTATTTAGGTTATGCTACTCATTGATGTTCTGTAATCAAGCTGTATGATTTACTGAGGTGCATTTTATATACACTACATTATTTTAGACTGTTGAGCTACATTTTATTATTATTATTACTGCTTCATTATCACTTATGACTAATATTACTATTTATGTGTTACATTTAAGTTACTTATGTCTCATATTCGCCTCAGTAATTCTCCATCCTACCTGTGGTTGTTTTATGAAGGACAGTTGTGAGTGTAAGAGTAATGGGTGTAATGAGTAGAGAACAGAGTCTGATGTGAACCCAGAGAGACTGAAGTTGGGAGTGATACTGTCTCATCGTGTGTTGACGTTGACCCACAGCTTAGAGTGACTGGAAAATGCTTGCCATCAAATATTCAGGGCTACATTATTGATCCCATTTTCTTTTAAACACATATAAATGACAAACAAAAACAAAACTGTAGACTATCCCAATGCTAAATGCAATGTACTATTACATTTGTTATCTGGTGGTATCATGGGGAAGAATCTAGCATTGTTGAAAACTGCTTCTGGTGGACAGTGCTACTCCTTCTTCTAAAACCTTATTTAATACATCATTTAATGTTGCATCGAGCAAATGTTCAAATCCAACAAAGTTAACTATATGTTCCTGAACTTTGGCTTTTTTTTTTTATCTGGAACAGTCAGATATAAAATCACTGGGCTTCTTTTTACTGCGTTTGCCAAACTGAGGGGGAGTCAGGTGCTGGCAGGTCATTTTTAACTTGATGGCACCGACAAGCAGCTATAAACATACAACCTTGGAACACTTAGAGCAGCAGTAACACCACAGATTTGCTAGGCTTGTCTTTCTATTGCAGTCGGCTAATTGCTAAAGCTTCTTGCCACTGATATTCACTCAGAGTATAAATCCCATGTAGTAGGTCCTACTTTTTACAACTTGAGTGACATTTAGGGGTGAATTATGCAACATGCTCTGAAACTGTTTACTGAATGTTCCATGTTGTTCCATGTAGAGCATACAGTGCATCTGACCATGTGAACATATTAAAAAAAAGGTACAATTATTAGAGTTTGACGACTATTTTCAGTTATGATTCCTTGTGTCCATAACAATCCAGCAGGCTAGAAAATAAACAGTTGATGAATATAATGGCCTCTTCATGGCATGATGTGAGAATGGCATGTATGACATGTCTGCCTTGCAAACATGCTCATCCCAAGTCATTTGGTGACATGTGGCACGATGACTCCTCTGACTCAGCATGATAATCCAATTCAAAAGACGCTCTAAATGGAGTCCGGCTAAAGTGACCAGTCAGCTGTACTTGTCAACTCATGTGGAATTAATGTGACTGTAATGTTAAGAGAAGGAATTAGTCGCACTTACTGAAACTGGGTATGTAGGTCTCGGGACTCAGCTTCCTGGACAGGGGAAGGAAATCCTCACTGGCCACCTATTAGTAGGCAAAAAAGTATTTCCTTTAATAGCAACAATAGAGGATAAAATTCAATTAACTAAATTAAAGCGATCCTAATTGTAGGATTAAGTCTAAGTGTAATTCTATCCACTGGCATGAACAAACAGATGTAGCATATACTGTCCTGCTCAGACAAGAGACAATGGCATTTAGGTGGATCTTCTGCTACTGTAAACAGACTGTATATACATGACGTCTACTTTTCTCATAAAACTTTAACTGATACCAGTGAAATCTTAGTCTAAGATACATAAATGAAGTAGAGACAGAATTATGACAGATTTTAGCATCAGTGCATGCAGCTCAGCCTCTGACAGAGCACGTGGGTGAGGTTAGTCCCACTACCTACAACCTGATCAACACTCTGGACCACTTGTTGTGATTACAATCGACACTACAGCAGCAAATAAGCCATGTTTTACAAGCATAACCCTGTGATATTACCAATTAGGTGTCACGCCCCCTTCGGTAACTGCGTTGTGTGTTAATGGGGTTGCTGGGAAACAGACACTGATGTAAACAGAAGGTTTTTCAAATGGAGGCTTTAAGCTGGATAATACTTTCCAAAACAAAATATGGTCCGTTCATATGTTATGAAACAAAGCCGCTCATCTAAACCAATGGACATTCGAATAGAGCTGATAGTGGCGTATGTTTAACAAATCATTCCAGTTTTTTTAGCTAATGCAATATAATATTTTCCACATGACATCCTTTAACCATACAGAGTGATAGGTTTTTACATGTCTTATTCTCAAGACGTTGGATGCTCATCTTTGCAGCGACAGTGTCACTGTGCAGGGAAATTAGTCACCTATTGTATTTCTTCCGAGAATAGTGTCAGTGATCTCGGAGTGCTCTGAGATTGAACCTCTTTCTGTTTATAATGAATTGAGAGCTACATATTTAACAATACAATTGAGTTTATTGTTACCCTGCCAACAGATACAGATTCATTTCTAATAATATAAAGAGGAAAAAGGGAAATGAAACCTCTTATCTAGTCTAGAGATTATGCAATCATAAGAGGACACTGCAGATCTCTATGCAGTAAGATGTGTGAGATGTCACCATCTGTCTGCTGCAGTCGTTCCATACCGCTTCATGGGAGGTATAAATATAATTAGTTTCCCCCCCTAAACTCTCTCTGAGGAAATTGACACCTCTAAGATTTATTTTTGGACTGGTGCCTTTGGGTGTGATTCAGCTTGTTCAAAAAACAAAGTGTACAATTCTGATAGCAAACAAATGATGAACACCCCCGACTTTTGAAGAGGAATTCATTCTTACCTCGCATTAGCTTCATCATTGTTCTGTAAACTAAGCAAAACTGAAGGGAGGTAGACAAACCAAGCACACAAAAATAACCACTTATTTTGTGCTCTTTGCGATGACTGCACTTGCTCACTGATTGGGAGCAAATCAACATAAATGCCTGATCACCGACACGCTCTGTAATTTCAAAATCAATATGAAAAGCACTTTGGTGCAGTTAACAAATGACTGATTAAGCCCTACTTGCTTTGGATTTCAAAGAGTATTTTTAGAGGGGGGAAAAAAGCACTGCTTGTTGAGTCAAGAGTGTAAGATGTCTTATTTTAACAGCCAATCATGGAGTTAGTAAAAACACATGATAAATCTGGGAATGTTTCCAGATGGCATAATTATCCCAAGAGATAAGTGAGAATATTGAAAGTTGAAAGTGATTATGGACCCCACCTTTTCAGAGCACTTTCCATTCAGGGTACTGGGATGCTGGTCGTTCTCAGTGGATGAGAAGCCCGACATCTCCCAGGGTAATTTGTTCTTCCCTTTACCCGCGCTGACAATCCTCCTTTGAAGTGGAAGGTCGTCAGTGAGGGAGCCTAAACTGCCATAGCCATACAATCGCTCGCAGTCTGGTTCAGTTCTGTGGCTCCTGGCACTGCTTATCCGCCCTCCGTTCATCACCCAGTCCAGGTCCGCTCCAGAACCATACTGCATGGTGCACCGGTGTCCTGGTTTGGGGGCCACCAAGCCATACTCCACTATCCCCTCTGAGGAGAGTTTAGGAAGGACATGCCTTGCTCGTCTTGCCTGTACAGCTGCCATAAGACCCTCTGCATCTTCATTGAGTTCAACCATGTCCACAGCCTTCATTAGAGGCTGTTTTTTCCCTGTGTCAAGGCAATAGTCAAAAACGGAAAACAGCTCAAGGGCGGCGTGGCGGACCTTCCTTTTGCTGTCTGCCAGGTATGGTGCAACCTCAAAACAAAGCTTGGGAATGTTGAAATCTTTTCTAGGATGAGTGAGCATAGCTGCCATAATGATGTTAAGGACATCTTCGCGAACCCTTGAATTCTTTTGTTTCAAGTTGCCAATGACAAGATCCAATACTTGTTGTGGTGCAACAGTTTTCATCAGCTGTCGGAACACATTCATGTATTCATTTCTGGTGATGGTGCGAGTGTCCCCTAGGGCCTTCAGAGCCACTAAGACTATCTGTTTGAAATATCGGTCTACACCTGTATGTAGCTTCTGAATGAGTAAGTTCAAAACTTGTAATGTGCCATACAATACTTTAAAATTACTGTCATCCAGAAGCCGAGGGATAAAATGAATGAACTCCACAATACTGCCAGATGGGACTGATTTCATGTCGACTTCGGAGAGGACGTGTTTGAGCTCTTCCACCCCATTTGTGCGATTTTGGTAATTTTTCAGGTCCAGAAGCAGCTCATGTAACTCCTGGGAGATCAATCCAGGTATCATTATTGATGGTCTTATGGTTGTGGTCACATTTGAAAATCCAAAGAAGAAAACACAATCCTGTGAGGACAAAAATAACCCTCCTCTTTACTTCGGGATTTCATCCTGAGTGGTTGGTGATGGAAAACCATTCTCCTGGTTGTCAAGCTGTGAATGCAAAACATAGAAAATGACACATGACTGAATCAATTCCCATTAGCTTAGAGTGAAATGAGGAGCAATAGGCTAATTATATATACACAAACATTTTACACAGCCATGTAACTACATATTTTATCTGAGGTGGTGTCTCGACGTTATGATCGATCATCACGAACTACCGTTACGTTAGATTACAGCGAATGGACACAACAACCACTTGTGGCTGTCAAGCACGATAGTTATCAGCAGGCTGGTTTACATAACCTTTACTGTTGTATTACGTTACTATTTCTGTAACAAAAGTTAATATGATGCGAGTCAACTGGAGCCGTAGCCAGTTATAAGATACTAATGCCTTCAATGGTTGTACAATCAATCCCTGACTACGTTACACCGTTACCGTTAAGCAGCCTACATTAGTTAGCTAACGTTACATAGAACCTTGGCTAACGTTAACGGCAACACCACTCAAACGGTGCTAAGCTAACTCGCTACTCCGCTCATTTGGTAGGTGGTTAGTGCTGTCTGACTGGGCTAGCAAAGTTAGAAAAACAGCAAGAAAATAGACCTTGCATTTCTCCTGGTCCTCTTCCGTGACGCTCGACGAGACTATCTAATGTTACGTCGTCCAAATGTCCATGTCATGCTGCGGCGGCTACGGTGTTCTTAAGTGCAGACATTTTCCCTGGTTGTTTCAGCTGGAATATCTGGAGTGTTGAATGTTTGAAAGCTACGGAGGTATTCACACAGAGAGAAGCCCCCACACACACATACACTCATACACACACACACTGAGGCTGCAAAATGGCGAATACATGTCGCAAACTGAGCGCTTCCATGGTGACGCGAGTTCCAAGCTCCTCCAGGCGGTATCATCAACACAGAGCGGCAGCGTGGGCTCAAGATGAGAAGTCAATCAGAGTCGAGAAATCAACATATAACAGGACTAAAGCAGGATTAAACTATGCATTGTTATCTAGTTGTGTAGGAATATTCTAATACTATTTTTAGTGTGTTGTCGTTTGATGATATAATTTAATGTATGCATGGTTGTGTATTTGTGCATATGATGTATGAGTATAAATGCATAGGTGCATGTGTGTAGATAAATGGCTATGTTTTAAAAAGTTGACGATGTACAGTATTGTATAGATATATTTCTATTGTTTTATTATTAATGTAAATTGTGCTTCTATTAAGTTGTTGCTTAATAAACGAATGCTAAAAAACTCAAACTTAAAATGTATTGTAGCTTTCTGTTTCTTTTGTTATTCGTGTTATTCAGGTATCAAGATATATTTTTGTATATAGTTATTTTTGTTTACTTTAGTTTATCTCGGTCGTTATGAACTTATACAACTCAAACAGAAAAAGGATAAAAACTATAATAAATAATTACCTTGAGAGTAGTGACAAACCAAAGCAAGTTTATGCTGACCAAAAGAGTGTATGCTGAAGCTTTAGTTTGTCACACTTACCCTTTTTTCATTACTTATTTTTGTATAATTCCCTTTTAATTTTCAATTTAAATAGACTGAAAATGAAAAAAACTAAATGAAACATGTTATACAACCATGCATATGATATATACCCAAAGTCCCACAATTAATATACACACTAGTGTTCATACCTCAGTTTTATATTTGTTTAGTTTTTTTTATCTATGAAGTGTATACATGACGTTTACATTTACTGTAGACTAGTTATTTATGCTAAAAAGCTTTTAACAATGAAAGGAACAATGAAAATAGGACTGTACCTTAAGCACATTTTATATGTACTAACTTTACTTTAAACTTATGATTTATACACAATAATAAATAAATAAAAATTCGGAGCCAAATATTATACTTCTTACATTTTTTAGACAGCTATAACTCAAACACTCAAACACAATAACGCTCTACACGTGAGTATTATATAATAATATTATATTATTATTATAATTATAGAAAAAAATACCTTATATGTATTGTATTTTTAGTTGTTATTAACGAATAACTTTACTACTTTTACTACTATAAATGTATAACTTTTTTAGTTGGCGGTGTCGTAAGATACACACACACAAATAAAACTGTGAGCGTGTTTTGTTGTTATCATAAAGGTATAATGTTTTTGCTCTTAAGTAAACCTTGTAAAGTTCACTATCGTTGTAACACATTGGCTTGTCGCTCACTGACATGCACGTACCTCTTCCTTAGAAATAGCTATGACTGTCGTTTTATTTTGAAGGCAGCGGAAGTGGGTGTGCTGCTCTGATAGCTCGTTATTATAAGAGCTCATCTGTAGCTTTGTGGCTAGGTTGGCAGTAGGTTGTTTTCTTGATAGCCGCCCGGGGTTCCCACTCGTCGCCGCTGAACTCCGCCACTGCAAAATCGGTCATTACAGCGGCACTCCAGACGGACTATAGGTTACAGGTTTGTTTTCCATGATTTGACGATATATATATATGTTATATGACAGCTAGCTATAACGTCACGTTTTGTATCTGTCAGCCATGTTACTGTATATCAATCAATGATGCAGCTAACCACAGTAACCGTGTTTATTTTTAGCAGCTAACCTGCGCCGACTGCAGTGCAATGGAACAGATATAGGCGCTGTGTATTTGCTGGAGGCGAACACTGTTGACAATACGATGGTGACATAGATGTTGACGTTAATATAAATATGATATCCGGGGACATTTGTTTCTGCAAAAACCAAGCTGTTAGTGGGTTTTTACAGAGTGTTAGCTAGCGGGCTCTAGCTGTATACTGCTGTAAAGCTAAGCGGTGGCTAGCGAGTTTTGATCTGGCCATGTCCTCCGTTCAGAAATCAAGCCAAGGCCGCTGTCAACTAAACTAACAGTTCATGTGAATGCATGTCATGAAGCACACATGCACAGCAGCATGTTTGCAGTTGGCTTGAGGTTAACCAAAATAAGTATATGCTTACTAGGCAGTACGGTTAGTTACATTTAAGTAGCGTTAGCACTGGATTAAGAAGATCTTGCTTCTTTAGCTTGTCTGACAGTTGACTGCTAACAGAGCGGGTCGCAATAAATACTGTATTACTGCAAAGCATCCTTGAATGCATCATTCTACCCAGGCATGTTTCCTTAACGCGTGCTGTAATTACGTCATGTTGCACAGGACTTTTCAGGCTTGTGGTCTCGGGGGCAAGATGATGGTTAATTTACAGGATTCACAATGTTTTCATTGGCGGTTGGTCACATGTCAGTTAATCAGAAAATTACAGCATTAGTAGCTTTTACAAAATGTCAACAATGCACTGATATGTGGATTCCTGCTCTCAGATGGACCAGCAGGACCAGTCCTATATGTTTGCCAGTCTGAAACGGCCTCACTCAGAGCAGTTGCTGCAAGGCCTCCAGCTCTTGCGGCAGGATCACGAACTATGTGACATTGTCCTGCGTGTGGGTGATGCCAAGATCCATGCCCACAAAGTAGTGCTGGCCAGCATCAGCCCTTACTTCAAGGCCATGTTCACGGGTAACCTGTCAGAAAAGGAGACCTCTGAGGTGGAATTCCAGTGCATCGATGAGACTGCCTTGCAGGTATGCTTGGAGACAGCACACACTTTATAAACTGCACTGATTACCTGTAACCTGATAGTTATTTATTATGTGACACTTTTACTCTTTCTCTCTTAGGCCATTGTTGAGTATGCCTACACTGGCACGGTGTTTATCTCCCAGGAAACCGTGGAATCTCTACTACCGGCTGCCGACTTACTCCAGGTTAAGCTAGTACTTAAGGAGTGCTGCTCCTTCTTAGAGAGCCAGCTGGATGCTGGAAACTGTATAGGCATCTCCCGCTTTGCAGAGACGTATGGCTGTCATGACCTGTGCCTGGCTGCAACTAAGTTTATCTGTGAGAACTTTGAGGAAGTTTGTCTGACAGAGGAGTTTTTCGAACTGACGAGGGCTGAGTTGGATGAAATCGTGTCCAATGACTGCCTTAAGGTTGTCACAGAGGAGACTGTGTTTTACGCTCTGGAGTCGTGGATCAAATATGATGTAACGGAGAGACAGCAGCATCTGGCTCAGCTGCTGCACTGTGTTCGCCTTCCACTGCTCAGCGTCAAATTTCTCACTCGCCTATATGAAGCCAACCACCTTATACGAGATGACCACGCATGCAAGCACCTGCTCAACGAGGCCCTCAAATATCATTTTATGCCTGAGCACCGGCTCTCCTATCAGACTGTGTTGTCGGCGAGGCCCAGGTGTGCCCCGAAGGTGCTGCTTGCAGTAGGAGGCAAGGCTGGACTATTTGCAACATTAGAAAGGTAATAATCATAATTCTAAGCACTATATTAAAAAGGAAACTTTCCAAATTCTGTATCGTCTATGCCGTCATTAAAAACAAACTAATCCCATAATATCGGTCTCTCTCTTGCAGCATAGAAATGTATTTCCCTCGGACAGATTCATGGATAGGACTGGCCCCTCTCAGTGTACCCCGATATGAGTTTGGAGTCGCAGTGCTGGACCACAAGGTGTACGTGGTGGGAGGCATCGCCACACACATGAGACAGGGCATTAGCTATCGGAGACACGAGAGCACAGTGGAGAGCTGGGATCCCAAGAGCAACACTTGGTCCTCGGTGGAGTGCATGGTCGAGTGCCGCAGCACACTCGGGGTGGTGGTCCTGGCGGGCGAGCTGTATGCCCTCGGAGGATACGACGGCCAGTACTACCTCCAGTCGGTGGAGAAATATGTCCCCAAGTTGAAGGAGTGGCATCCTGTGGCACCCATGACTAAGTCCCGCAGCTGCTTTGCCACCGCCGTGCTGGATGGCATGGTGTACGCTATTGGAGGCTATGGCCCAGCCCATATGAACAGGTAATGCCACTTGGAGTGGATAGGATCTTTATGTTTTGCCTGTGGAGATATACCGTTTGTTATTAGCTGTCAAACATAAGGAATGGGACATTGTGAGTAACTTGTAACCTAATTTATTCTATTGACTAGTGAACTTAATGTCAAAACTAAACGATTTGTGTATAAATTGTGAATAGCAAAACATTCAATCCCAGTAAAATTTGGACGGCAGCAGTTATAAAGGCACGAAGGTAAATAACCATCTTGTTCTGTAGATTACTGAATATAAACGAGGCATAATTAATCATTAATTCTGTAGTTGCTCAGTTCTATATATGATATCTGGCACACCTGTTTTCCTTCAACTGTAACCTCTTTCATTCAAGCCACATGGGATCAAAACGTGCTCCTAAAGATGACATTAGTAATGTAAAGTTGTTGTGCTCTACCACATCATTCTTTTATTTTAATTTTTTATAAGTAGTCTTTGATCTCAGTGAACAGCTTGTAGCTCTTTTAGACCTCCTGACCTGACTTTCTATCTCAAGGTCTTGTTAGTTATTTAATAGAACTGGTAATCAAGTGAAGGATGTCAAGTGTTGCTGACAAAATGGCCACGGCCCTGTCAATGAGTGAACAGGAGTCATAGCAGAAGTTTCATGGAGATGGTGCCCGACTGTGCTGCTGGTTAGACCTCTGTTGTTGCCGTGGATTTCTAGAGAGCCGTATCACTGTTGCTTGTTTCCTTGACTCCCAAAACCCCTCAGGAGAATGTGTTTGGACGGAGAACCTTTGGGGACAATTTTTTTTCTTTCCCCCCGTGGCTTATATGTTCTTACAAACTGCAAAACAATCCCTGATTGCAAGTGTTCCAGTTGCTGTTGGGGGGGGGGGGGGGGGGTTAATTTGACTCAAATTTGGTCATACACTACTGCCATTGATGGTTAATGGTTGCACCTTGTGTGAGATCAGACCACCTGAACTGTTGTCCTCTTTGTAACTTCAAATAATACATTTAAATATCTCTCCTATTACTATATTTCTAATTTAAATTTGCATGCAAAGCAGTTTCTCCGCTCCTTTTATGCATCTTTCTTAAAGGATTACATGGCTGTTTTTGCATGTTGTAGACAAATAACTACAAATTGCATATGCTTAACAATACAGAAGACATATAATATTAGATTTTCAAGTTGGCTATTGTGTCACTTATGCAAGCTTCTTGGAACTTTTATAATTGGTAAATCATTACAGCATTCGGCTGGGGGTCTGTTGGGGAAGTGCATAGTGCTGGGAAATGGAATCCATTTCTGTTTGGACTTTTTATACCATTGTGTAACTATGCTGCATCTGCTCCACACAGCGTGGAGAGGTACGACACAAGCAAGGATGCCTGGGAAATGGTAGCCCCCATGGCAGACAAGAGGATCAACTTCGGAGTGGGCGTCATGCTCGGTTTCATATTTGTGGTGGGCGGACACAATGGAGTGTCGCACCTGTCTAGCATTGAGAGGTATGATCCACATCAGAACCAGTGGACAGCCTGTCGGCCAATGAATGAACCGCGCACTGGTGAGTTGACATCATACTTTAGCTAAAGCTCTTATTTGTATGAGTTACACATTAGATTTTGGTGACTCCTGGTGGGGACACCAAAACCAACAATGCATATTCTTCCTCTCACCTGTAGTGCTATTTATCAACCTACATCATTTTGGTGCAAATTGGCAAGTGTTGTAGAAGGGACTATTTTCTTTCGAACGACACCCGCCAAACGTGTCTACTCATTGGCAGGTGTAGTTCAGTAGAAAGAAAATGGTTCCTACATGAAACTGCTCACAACAAGGTCTGTGGATTATCTTGAGCACCACAAGCCGAGTGCCATCTAGTTCAATTGTATTCGAGAGAAGTCTGACATCTCTACGGCCGATATCTCCAACATTCGGGAAAATCGCACCAAAGCAATTTAGACTCTGTATCATTTGAACCGATCGAGATAACCGCATCCAGAAAATGGTGAGAGGAGTGTAATTAACTACATTTGACTGTGACATGTTCTTGCAGGTGTGGGCTCTGCCATCGTGGACAACTACCTCTATGTGGTGGGAGGTCACTCCGGGTCATCCTACCTAAACACTGTCCAGCGCTATGACCCCATCTCGGACAGCTGGTTGGACTCGACCGGCATGATGTATAGCCGTTGCAACTTTGGTCTGACTGCCCTTTGACCCATGGCCCAGCCAGCTAGGACCCAATAAGAGAACTTAGACACAAAGACGTTTCTTTTTTGTTGTCTCCTCCTCCTTCCCCACATTCATCCTCCAGGTGCAGAGGAGCGCTGCACACCACCGTGAGCACCAGAGGAGAGAGAGAGAGAAATAGTGAGTGAGCTTGCTGGGTGGATGAATGTGCCGGGGCTAGCTGGCCGGCTAGAGGGAGACCACAGACGTGGCTTCAGAGATGAGGAAAGAGCTGCAAAGTGGTGCGGAACAGAGGAAGAGGATTGGACGCCTGTTGTCACGGGTACGAGGAGACGACCGCTCTACTGCTGCTGGACCACAACGAGGACTCTGAGCCATTTCCCCAGAGGATTGTTGGAGAAAACGTGTCACTTTTTGTTAAAAAAAATATTTTATGTTAGCAGACATTTCTATGTTTTCCTTCATGCCATTAATTGTGTTTAACACTTTATTATTATTTTTTATTAATTTCCCTGCTGCAACTGGAACCACATGTTCAGATTTTGTAGAACACTGCAGTTTGCCGGTGTATTTGTATGGGTATGTGGTTGTTGGCCATGTAGTGTGTATGTCCGTGTGTATGCTCGAGGGGTACATGCATGTCAGATAGGATTGTTTGTTTTGTTACGTGTCCGGGTGCAGAGCTGATGCTCGGGCTCAGCGACGCAGGAGTTCTGCATCAAAATCAGTGCTTCACAAAAAAGAGAAAAGTTGGAATCTTTATATTTTCAAAAAGGGCTGCCTTTTTCTCTCTTGTAAATAGTCTAAATAAAATATATAGATATGAATATATATCCTCTAGTGCATTGCCTGTAAATGTTTTTCTGCACTGGGTCACTAGTGTGCGTGCGGATGTGTGTAGTTTGATTCCAAGGGTCAGTGTAGAGCAAATTCTCCAGAGAGAGTTTGTCGCTAGTTTCTGCTTCATCCTCGGATCCATTTGAAAACCCCATGTTCTAGCTTCTGTTACATCTTCCTAAGGTCAGGTCATGCACTTGCTACTCTTCACAATAGTTGAAATCGACCTTGGCCCTCTTTTCACCCTTTGGTCTGTACACAATACCAACTGGTGCTATATTTAGGATTCAGCTGTTTGTCTGTGTTGCCTCACAGAATTAGGTCAACTTCTGTTCTGCCTTTGCTACTTTACTGCGTAAGAAGTGAGGTATTTGATTTATGCGCATTTAAAATGCGTAAAGTTTAATGGCCCACAACCATGCAATAAAATAAAGTCGTACTGAAAAGGAAGCCTGTGGTTTGAAAACCGCAAACTTCTGTCCTCATAAATATTTAGTCTATCAAAAAGCACTGTTTTTTTTAATTTTTATTTATTTAAAAATATATCCTGGTCAGCATTCTCCTTTCTCACGTCGTCCCTGTTTCTGGATATGAGCATGCTTTGTCATTGTCTCCATGCCTGGTCCCGGTACAATGCCACTCTCTTGGCTGTGAACACTTTTGCTGCCTGTGATTGTCTCCGACACCTGCTCTTTCCACTCACCAACTCTCTACCACGTGAGCCTCATGTGGCCACGGTCTTGCAAGCTCAGGATTTTAGGTAATCCGTTCACAGCTTCATGTGAAGTGCCAAAACATTTTTTTTTCGTCTTTCCCCCCTTCTGTGTTTGAAACAGTTTCCTTCATGTGCCACAATTTGAAACATTTTCTTCTTGTCCTTATTGCTAATGTATTAGCATGACATTCTTCCATGCTGTCACATGGAGATGGATGATAAAGCACCAAGGGCTGTGCTAGCCAACTCAGGCCATGTTCCCACAGTTACCAGCCCTGTGTCCTGGGAGAGACCCCACAGTGCTCCCCTTGGGGTGTTTGACTTCCAGGATGCCTGAGGGTGTCACTCTCGTGCAGCCTTGTGGGCTCGGCTAACGGACAGGTCAAGCAATGCACAGCAATAGAGGGGGCACTAGGCTAAGAAAGGCTATGTGTGGTGTGTCTTGTTGAGTCACTTAATGTTCAAGTCTGAGTTGCTTTGTGTGCACGATGTCGGCACACAGGTGGAAACTTTAACCGAGCTCCGCATTGCACTTACCAAACTATTTGTTGCATTTTGTAATTTGTACATATGTTTTAATTTAGGATAATGGCATTTAGATAATGCAATAAGACTTCTGTTCGCGCTCTGTGGATGAATAATGTTTTGTGTTTGTCTCTTTAAAAAGCCAAGGCATCTCATATTGCTGTAACAGAACCCCACATGGCATGTCTGTTGATTCTCACTGTGGACGTCTGAACGAAACATCAAATGGTACCATTGACTTTGGGTCATCCCACCAGACATCTTGTGTTGTCATTGTGTTGTGCATGCTGGTTTGTTTGTACAAGACATATATTTATAGAGGCAGATTCAGATGGATTGCTCACAATTATTGCATTAATTGTAATTAAAGGCCAAATTTGAGGTTTTCACCTTTTTCAAAAACATCAGCCGTTCTCACCACGTATAAGTCTTGTAAATGTTAGACAGGACATGTGCTCTTCTACTTGTACTCTAAACTTGATATTTGTGAAATGATTAGGGAAACCATTACTACAGATGAGAACTGTCATTACATGTGTCTTGCGATATGGTCAGGGTGTCACTGGTCAGACATTTGGTTTGTTTGCATCACCGTGTCGAGTACTTTATGATTTTTAAAGCGCTTTAAGAGTTACGCTTTTATTTTGGAAAGAGTAACAAATAGAAACCCGAGGGTATTCCTGCAAATATGTCATTTGATTCTAGAAAGATGTGAATGACTTTTTTTTTTTTTTATATTTATAATTTGTTTGTTCTGTAACCTTATTTTGTTTGTTAATTCTGTCTATTGTACTAGATTTTATTAGTCGCTTAACAGCCACAGCACAAATCACGCAGGCGTAATTATGTGCTGCAGCCATGACTCATCCAGCATCAATGTTATGTACAGTGTCATGGTTTCTGAGGTGTATATTAACTACTTTATTGAATTTTGGAGGGACGCTGATGAAAATATCTGCAAACGTGAATCTGCAAAAAGAAGGGATGTTGAAATAGTTTGTACGCATTATCATTATGGCCTAACCAATGTCATATTTTTGCCACCACTCTCACCAAAGTGCTTGTTCAAAGAAAGCAGATGGATGACTAACACCTCTGGTCTGCAATGGACTGCCACTCTAATGTTTGTGTCTGAAAGAGAAATCCTTTGAAACTGATGTCAATGTTTAGCCAAATGACCACTCTGCTTCTTTTACATTTCCCCGTTGTGTGTCTGGAGTAAGGTGATGATCTTGAATTGTATATCCTGTGGATTAATACTGGAAGTACAAGATAACCTTAGGTGTAGAAATAACGTAGCTTTTCACATTTGATCATGTTTTGATTGAAGACATTTTACATACATCTTAGTCAGTTTGTGTGGTGCAGTTTTACCCAGTTTAAAATAAATGCCTGCCTTAAAAGGTACCGTCTGCTTTTATGTGGCTCTTCTTGTTATACACATCCAAGCAATGCAACAAAATAAATGAACACAAGTGTACTCCAAAATATTTGTATTTGTATTCTGCATAAAAAAAAACAGCAATTGACAACTGATCATGATTAAGGATTTATACTCGCCAGGATTCACTTTCACAAACTTTGCAGAGGCACTGTGTGACACCAGTTATTCTTTAAGGTTAAAAACATGTAAATATACATGTTTCCTGTGTAGGTGACTAGTGTGCTGAGCTTGTTATATTTGAATATTTAAGCTTGTGTCAGGAAAAAGACTGCCCTCAACCTTTATACATCATTTAAGATGTATTTTTAAAACTCATATTAAATATTTGCATCCAATTTCGACATCTTAAAAGAAAATTAAATTAACCTGACAGACATTGGCCTTGTCTGGTTGTTTCTTATCCTCAGACCACAGTGTAAATAGAAAAGGCACCAGTTTAATTTAAGGAAAGAGCTGATATGGATACGTGTAAAATTAAACTGCAAAAACTGTACACTTGCTATTTTAATGGAGACGTGATATAGTCAGTGTCTTCTTAACAAGGCTGCCTAATGGCAAATGCAAACGCTCAGAGTTTAATCTAGTTTAGAACCGTGGCGTTTTTTTAATCAATCTCCCTCGTGTGTCGGGTTACTATATGCATTACTCACTGCTACTGTCATTTATGCATATCAACCCAGAACTATTATAGTCCATTATACTCTTGGATTCCAAGCATGTGCAACAATAAGTCAATTCCATTTTGCACATTACGCATCCAGGTGGAGCATGTGTTCAGCAGAGGAAGCAACAGCTGACAGGAATTAATAGTTAAAAAAAACAAGGAAGATTATTTCGTACAGAAACATGGTTACAGTAATGCCATCCAGGGGGGTCATGGCAACATAATCGTAGGAAGGTGGTTGGATGAATGCTTGGTGGGACTCCTGCTCTTCTGTGTGTGTGTGTGTGTGTCCACTTGTGATAAGATGAGTTCACTTGTCGGAGGAGCGGATGTAAACCAGAGAGGACAGCAGCAGGAGCTCCGGCGGCCGGTGTAAGAGGATGAGATTGTCACTCCTCAGACCGTCATAGTGCATCCAGCAGCCGTCTATCTGGAAGGCTGCAGAGTAGTGATGCTCCTCCTTGTTGAAGAGTGTGGCGCCCTCTAGTAAGTACCTGTGGAGAGAAGTTTTATTTATTTATTCATTTTCTTTAATAATTGTGATAAAAAAAAACAGGTTTTTGTCTTTGATATGAGAACAAGAGAGGCCTGAGTAAGACGTTTTTTCTCTCTCTTAATCCTTCATCTTGCAGGTGCAAAGCCTGTAGCGAGAAACTTTGTAACTGTTTTTTATAAATGGTAAAAAAAAATGTCTTTCAATTGAGTACTATTTAAAAAAAAACAGCTTTCCTCTTGTTTACCGATGAAGCTTCATACCTGTGCTGGCAGAGAGCCAGATGGTAAGGAACATAGGACAGCTCCTCGGACTTCCACTGCTGCATGTTGAGGATGACAAAGGGTGGGGCTCCGTGGCAGAAAACCCTCTGAGAGAACTCCCTCAGACCATCGCACCTGTTAAATAAAAAAAGATTATACAATATGTCAAGGGAGTGCAATAAGGCTGGACCGAAATAGAAGATGATGAACTGTCTCACCCCAGTTCTGAGCAGAGTAGGAGTTTGGGGAAGAAGAACTTGTCCACGGCCGACTGAATGGGGTCTCTGTGAGGCAGCTCATGAGGAGGGCTGGATGAAAACAGGTCAGAGGGAAATCATGTTTACAATCCAACAATACTCCATTAACTAGCACTGACCTACTTTGGAAAAGGAAAATACCTCTTACAAAAGACAATTCTGATCCTACACTGGGCACTGCACATGTGAAATAACATGAATACAAATAAAAAGGTTGAGATTTGTAAAGTTTAGTAAGTCAAGGGGGAGAAATTAAACCCATTTTAGGATGGATCTGTGCACCAGCTGACCTGAACCAGTAGACATATTTAAAGTGGTGACAAGAGCTTACTACAGGGACAAAGTCCAGAGAGACATTTGATATTTCTAACATTTGATTCAGAGCAACACTAGATAAAGACAGCTGTAGGTTCAACCCTGATCTACGACTGACCAGTGGTAGAAGAAGTGTTCTGATATTCTATTTAAGTAAAAGTACTTGACCACGAGTATTTTTTAACCACACTGTGAAAATACTCCACTACAAGTTAAAGTCCTTCATTCAAAATCTCTCTTAAGTAAAAGCAGCAAGATGTGCTTAAAGTATCAAAAGTTAAATGATTTATTGTTCAGTGAAATGTTCCCCGTCACGGTTTCCCCATCATGATGTTTTTGGATTAATATTACTGCCGCATTAATGTTTATGTAGCATTTTGCTTTTGTAGATGTTTATGGTTGTGCTCATTTGAACTCCTTTATATACTTCTGGATAGTTTATTCTAACAGCAATGCATCATATTCTATAAGGTCATATGTTTGTAGCGTCTCCGTCCAGAGAGAACCACGTATCTCTGAACAGTTGTCTTTTCATGAGCTCAAAAAAACAGCTTGTTTTCAGCTTTGTGACGATAAACATTTCCAGCTGATCCAAGAGGGCTTTTAAATAAGCTATTTAGCTTAAGAAGTAGGAGAGGAAAACTTCATCCTTCAGTTTACCAAACATTCACAACTAACACGTATAAAAAGGTTTTCACTGGACAGGAAGCAGATGAAAAATCTGAAAACTAACTAAAGCTGTAAATGTAGTAAAAAGTACAATATTTGTCTCTGAGATGTAGTGGAGTATAAAGTAGAAGAAAATCTAAACACTCAAGCAAAGTACAAGTAGCTCGAATTTGTACTTGAATTGTAAATGTTACTTTTCCACTTTCCACCTCTGGTCCTGACACAAAGTCTCTGCATCCAGTTCCCTTTGTGACATCAGGATAATATTACACCGCCTGTGTGCAGTGTACCTGATGTTGATTGTAGTCTTGATGAACTCCTGGAAGCGGGTCCGGCAGCTCCAGTTAGTGCACAGACTATCCTGCATGGTGGACATGAGGTTCTCCAGGTTCTCTGTGAAGTTCTCATGCTCGTTACCAAACAGGTCAATCTCCAGTGCTGCCTGGTGGACCTCAGAGCGGTACTGTCTTTTAGACATCCTGTCCCAGATCCACAGCATCTTCACTGTGGTGTAGTCACAGGAGTCCATCAGGTAGAGGAAATACTCCACAAACTGCTTGCCCAGGAAGACAGCCAGCTCCCGGGGAAAGCCATGGTTGTCCCGCAGGATCACATACAGTATCACGAGGAAGCCATCGATGGTGCAGGTGTTTTTTAGGTTGATTTTGACGTACAGAGGGGTGCAGGATATGGCCTTCCGCCCTGCCTTTATGGTAAAGACGCCCCCCCAAGGCAGCACAGGCCTCCAGAAGGAGCGGTCCTCTTCGTCATTGTTGTTGATGGAGGCACGAATTTCTTCAAACAGTATCTTAGACCTAAAAGAGACATATGCATACGAGTTAGCAGAGGATTAGACGGAGATGTTCAGTTTGTTGCACCAATGGATTTGGACTGGATAATGTTGAGCAACGGGGGCTGTACGACCAACTAAAGCTATGCAAATATACGTAAGTTAGCTTGCAATAACAAGCCACGCAATAACAAGTCACGTCCAGCCATTATCCTCCAGGGAATAGACACAGCCACAAAAGCACGCTAGCTTAACACATGAGCAGATGCTATCTATTTACCTTTCGAAGTGGAGATTGTTCTCAGTGTTTGTAATTAACGTTTGGAAGTCTTCGGTGTCGCTCAAAACACAGAATCTACTCTCCATAGCTCTCTGTATTTCTTCATGTCTTATATCGGACTCACGGCCAGCTACCTAAGTATGTATTTTCTAGCACTTTCTGGCGATTATCCGAGTGCTGACGCCTTGGCCAGGACCATAACAATCCCGTTGAAACGTCAAGTTGGGCCCATGAAAACACTGCTGTGGTGTTTTTTGACGGATAATATAAGCGATATGTAAATACAGTGCTGCCCTCTGCTGGTTCTCGGCATAGTTACACCATCTGAAGTCCCGCCCATTCCCCCACCCATTGTTACAACTGGGAATCCTATTGGTTTTGAGGTTTTGGCTAACATGTTATATTAGGTATGTGATTGGCTGCCAGAGTTGACAGTTTGTCAATAGTCACGCCCCATTCTGTCGTCATGCCCACTTTGATGCTATTCCTGAAAATCAATACGCTGATTTTCAGCCGTAGTGATACATTTGTGAATGGAGCCTGCGTCACCATCTTTCACTCCCAACGCTTTTTGAGTAAACTTAAGTTTTTGGCTGTCCTGACCACGCTCCTCTCTTCTTGTCACGCTGTGAGTGTGTGAAGGAGACACCAGCATCTTACTACGCGGACTTTCAAGACTAAAAAGATGTCAGCTCAAATCATAAGCGGGAAAGAGGTTTCAGCGTAAGTAACAGATTTATTCACGGTTATTACGTTTGAATAGGTGTAAACAGCTTGATGAAACTGTGTGAAACTGGTGTCTGTGTACTGGCTAACTAAACAGCTAACTAGCCATCTAAGTTATCGGTTGTTTTAACTTAACTTCAGTCACATAAAAACTTCTGGACATATTTTCAGCCTTATGCACGTTTTACGTGCATAAGTTATATGTATAGTTTCGAGAAACTTCTCTTGTCCGTGCTGGCTGAAGAAAACGACTTCCTAACTTAGTTGAATTGGTTGTACAGTATGCTGTCCACGTGAATGAAGTGTGCCAGCAGTTACTATAACCTGCTGATAAATTACACTGGTGTCTTTCTCAACATTTTCTTCCTGACACTTAGATTCGTCTAAATATGTTTAGACTAAATGCACTGATTTGTGACATGTCACATGTATCATTTGGTGGTAAGTCAGGTCAATGAAAACTTTGGAATGAATAGTTGCAGCATTATGTAAGAAGCTGTGTGGTGGTGTGATATGATCTTTGCCCTATTGGTACATTGACGTCTAGTGATGACAAACACCACTCATGAAACTCAGAAAACCAACTGTTTCGTGCACAATCGTAGTATTTTAATATTTGAGTACAATCTGCTTATGCGGTTTCTTATGTTTTTAATAGTTCAGTTTGAATGAATCCAAATATTGCTTGTTACCAAAAGTTTGGATGAATGTATTTGGCAAATAGTCTAAACCTTTTATTAAGATGCATGTGCTTGTCACAAGACATGACAGCCTGCACCCTGTTAACGGCCCTCACAGTGCTCATTAGTTCAATTAAATCCACAGATCTGCTATGCCTTCAATAGGAGGATTTACCTTCATATTTGTGAAGCTCAACAAAAGCTGATATACTATTAATTGATTGTTCTGGACAAGTGATCTTTTATGGAGACATATTTGTTTATGAGATTGTGTGTGCCTTTCAGGGAATGTAGTTTTCTACTATCATAGAGTCTGTTCTTCAATGAAGTGAGAGTGGCACACTGGACAATCAAAGCACAGCAGTACTTTGTATTTTCTAAATGTTTATAGGCCCTAGTTGATCAGTGACAAGGAATTACTTTACCACTACAAGCTGTTATATCATCAGTTTAGGATTGTTAATGATTGATAATAATACAATATGTTATAATGATTGGTTTTATGAAGTCTGGGAATTGTGTATATATATATTATTTAATTTTTTTAATTGATAGCCCCAACATAGTGCAAGAAAATAGAAAATATTGTACTTAAATAACAACGTATCATCAGTAACTTTGTTTTATATTGTTTGCACTATGTCAATTAAAATATGTTGCTTCCTCTGCACCCTAGTCTGAAAAAGGCGACTGCTTTGGAATGCGTGAAGACATTAAGATCATCCAATGTTTTAGGTTATTAAGGCTATCGGAGCACACTATGGATATTTAGACAAACCTTGGGACTGAAGATTTTGGAATATAAAATACTAATTTTGTAAGGTCACCGGGGCAAAAACACTCTGATGTTACTCGAAAGGTAGTTCAAAGTGGTGTCACTCCCTTGTGTCACGCATCCATAATCAATAGTAATCATGTGGTGTATTCCATCATCACTGCTAATGAAGTCCATGTGATGCTCAAAGACACTGTGGTTTAAAGTCTGTTCGGTCGGTTCAGAGTTTTAAACGCGATCGTCAGTCTTATCTTTAGAGCTTTTTGAGCAACAAGGTGTACAGGATCAATAAAGCTTATTGTGTGAAAAGAACACAGTCAGGGTTGAGCGTTGTCTAGACTGACATGCTAGATCTTAAAATGGAATTTAAGTCCAGTAACTTTATGTCGCTGCTGTCTTTTCTTTGATTGGTTGGCTTGAGTTAATCTACTGTTTGTGATGAAGGGACAACACACACTGATAAAGACCAAAGATAAGATTTGTATTCTCCTAAACTGACTCTGATGACCTTTGCATGTGCAGTGGAGATTGACAGCTGAGGTTTGAATACCAATGTCACAATGAGGTAGCCAGATGGCATGTATTTGGGCACAAAGTCTGTATCCATTGTAAGGTAATGGGAATGGGACAGGCTTGTGGCTTGTGTACCATATGGACCCGTCCCTTTCCTTGTATAGTGGTGCACCTGTCACTGCATAGAGAAGTCCAGTTGGGTTTTATTCTGTTGTCTTGTGTTCTCAGGCAGGTGAGGGAGCGTCTGAAGAAGGATGTGGAGCAGATGAAGCTTCAGGACCCAAACTTCAGACCCGGTCTAGTGGTTTTACAGGTAAGTGTAACATGGGAACAAGAACCTGTCTTTGTTTTGTTTACTGATTTTGCTCTGTGGAGTGTATAAATGTGTTCCACTAAAGTCCCCTTCTGAAGATGGAGACATCTAAGCAAATGCATCAATACGCATGTATCTTTTTTACAGGTTGGGGACCGCGATGATTCAAATCTGTACATCAGCATGAAGCTGAAGGCCGCAGCAGAGGTAAATAGATAGTTTACATACAGTACATACGCCACACTTTCACTGTACACGATAAGTCCTACCTTCTGGTCTAATCTCTTCTTCTGTGTACACAGATCGGAATAAATGCCACACATAAGAGACTTCCCAAGACTGCAACGGAGGAGGAGGTGAGAATGGATCTGAAGTATTAGTGTAGCCTTGTCTTTTAGTCCCCTGTAGGCACAGTGTTAGGGAGTAACTAGTTACATGTGATGGAATGACTCAATTAACTTACAATAAATGTAATTGTGATCAGTTACAGCTTCTAATCAAAATGTTGGTGATTACATCCTGAATGTATTCTTTTAGGTAAAAAGCTTATAAATTAAATACAACAATCATTTTGTTGCTTTGTTCCAAAGTTATAATGAAGAACTTTTAATAAAAGATCGACTGTAACGCTTATCAGTGCATCAAGTATTATAATGTAATAAGTTGAATTTCCCAACAATGGCGGACACACACACACACACACACTTTTTTTTACTGATGTTTTAAAAACGTAACATAGTCGACGGAGGATTTTTAGTGCACCAAGATCAGGGAGAAGTTTGGGATTTGGGATGCTATTGGTGCCGTAACAAAACAAGGATTGTAAGGCGAACACGGCAAAGTGAAAGTACCTGAGAGGGTAAAGGCCCTCTGTCTGTGCGTAGGTTCTTCACTGCATCACAGAGGTGAATGAGAACTCGTCTGTCCACGGCCTCATCGTGCAGCTGCCCTTAGAATCAATCCACAAGATCAACACAGAGAAGGTCACCAACGCCGTGGCCCCGGAGAAGGATGTAGACGGGTAGGCACAGACATAAATCTAAAGGTCACGGTTTGTTTTTAAGGTTTGCGTAGTTGTGTTTCATTACTTCCCTTTTGAATCTGGTTAAAAGAAAAACAAATCTCTTGGATCATTGTAATTGTTGGACGCATTTCATTTGCAATGTTCAACGTCTTCTTCTCCATTTACAGACTGACCAGCATCAATGCAGGGAAGCTGTCCCGAGGGGATTTGGGCGACTGCTTCATCCCCTGCACACCAAACGGCTGCATGGAGTTAATCAGACAGACGGGTAAACACAACATTTAACATCCTAAAACACGTGTTGCAAAGTAAAATAAATAAATAATAACAAAATAAGCCCAGAATTAATCAATTGATCGACCGCTTCTCTACAGGTGTGTCTGTCGCAGGGAAGAGAGCGGTAGTGATTGGTCGTAGTAAGATTGTGGGCGCACCGATGCACGACCTGCTGCTGTGGAACCACGCCACCGTCACCACCTGCCACTCCAGAACCGCTGATCTCCCTGGAGAGGTAGTAACGCCTCCACCCGAGCCGGCAATATAGTCTCAGGATCGTATTCCCGTCAGCCATTATGCGCCCTCACACCAATGCAAGCAGAGCCTATAATGTGACCACTGATGTTTTCTTGGTGATTAAACTCCATAAACAATCGGTTGTTGATTAGATGCTCGGAATGACAGATCTCTGCTGCCATCCTGTGGCATGAACAATAACGACAGGTCTTGCTAGTTTTGTTTTGTTGTGAAAATTCGACCAGGCCTAGTGCTGTTTTTACTCATGCTTTTCTCTTAGTCATTAAACATTCACTCTTTTTTTTTGTCCAGGTGGGCAGAGCAGACATCCTGGTTGTCGGCATCGGGAAAGCAGAGATGGTGAAAGGAGAGTGGATTAAGAAAGGAGCTGTGGTCATCGACTGTGGCATCAACCACATTCCAGGTTTGACGGGCTTTTCAGTCAGCTTTAAGTCATGACATTTGGGTAGTAAGGTCATTGTATTTACTTCAAAGTTTCTCTCTGTGACTTTCAGACGAGACTAAAGCCAGCGGGAAGCGGGTGGTGGGTGATGTCCACTACGCCTCAGCCAAAGAGCAGGCCGGCTTCATCACCCCTGTGCCCGGGGGTGTGGGACCCATGACCGTGGCCATGCTGATGGCGGTGTGTGAGAGAGTGACATCCTGAACTAAACTCTTATGTTGCCCTTAATTGATTACAGTATATAAGGTTGAGAAATGACACTTGTTTACGAGAGCAGGAAATCAAGATGAATTCTTTCTTTAGTCTCATGTAACCTAGATGTTAAAATAATGACTGTGTGTGTGTGTGTGTGTGTGTGTGTCTGTGTGTGTGTGTGTGTGTCTGTGTCTGTGTGTAGAACACAGTGTTGAGTGCAAAGCGTTTCCTAGAGAGCCACCAACCAGGGAAGTGGAATATTTCTTTCCCCACACTCGACCTCCAGAAGCCCGTGCCAAGGTTTGTCTCCTCCCTCCCTTCTCTCAGTCACATGCTCTGTTAACTCAGGATTGGTTTAATTCAATAATCCACATGGGAGACGAGCTGGTTTAATTCCTGACGTTAGAACTCTCTGAATGTGCTTTCTGTGTTTCAGTCCTTGCTGTTTCCTGCTGATGATGAAAAAGTGATTTTTGTGTGTTGTCTTTAAAACTCCAACAGCGACATTGTGATTTCTCGCTCCTGCGTGCCCAAGCCCATCGACTGCCTAGCGAGAGAGGTGGGCCTGCTGCCAGATGAGGTGGAGCTCTATGGCAAGACTAAGGCCAAGGTCCAGCTGAGTATCATCAAACGCCTGCAGGCCCAGCCAGACGGCAAATATGTGGTTGTCACTGGGTACGCTGTCAGCACTTTTATCTGCCTTCCTTAACTGTACTGTGTGTTTGTCCCGGGCACTGCAGCATTTGTTTGTTTGTTGATATTACAGTCTTAACTGACATTATCGCTCAGCTTCATTATGCCATGCATCAGAATGTAATATTATTATTTGTTGATTTCTTTCCCTGCTGATGGAAATGTTCCATCCTTATAATACTTTCTATCTGCAGCATTACACCCACCCCCCTGGGTGAAGGAAAGAGCACCACCACCATCGGCCTGGTCCAGGCCCTGGGAGCCCACATGAAGCTCAATGTGGTTGCTTGTGTCCGACAGCCTTCTCAGGGTCCCACCTTTGGCATCAAAGGTGAGCTTTGGAGTAATGTCCGCTCAGTGAGAGGTTGCGCAGGTTTCCAAGCTGTTGAAATGAACACTTTCGAGGCCTTCGCTGTTTATCTGTAGTTTTGTCTTCTGCCTGCAGGTGGTGCTGCAGGAGGTGGATATTCTCAAGTCATTCCAATGGAAGAGGTACTACACTGCTCTTTCCAGTTAGTTTCTAACTGCTTGTGTAAAAATACAAAAGGCAAAATTGCATTAATGAGTCTGTTCATTTTAGTTCAACCTCCATCTCACCGGCGACATTCACGCCATCACGGCCGCCAACAACTTAGTGGCTGCTGCCATCGATGCTCGCATGTTCCACGAGGCTTCACAATCTGACAAGGTGGGTACTCCATTTGGACTGTGCAATATCAAAAACAAAACACTTTTAGTAATAAGTAGATTGTGACTCATATATTTGTCTCCACATGCATCCGCAGGCTCTGTATAACCGTCTGGTCCCGCTCAGTGGAGGACAGAGGAAGTTCTCCCCCATCCAGATCAACAGACTGAAAGTAAGTGATCGTGTCACAGACTTTGACTCCAGAGTATGGCGTGCATCTGACATTTAGGTTTTCTGTATTTGTTTAGAAACTGGGCATAGAAAAGACCGATCCCTCCACTCTGACTGAAGAAGAGATCACCCGCTTCGCCCGCCTGGACATGGACCCGAGCTCTGTCACCTGGCACAGAGGTATGAAGTCTCTCAATCCTAATGTCATTACACTGTCTGCCTCTTTAAATCTGCTGAATGTAAATCGGGGGTGGGAATCACCAGAGGCCCCACGGCACGATATTATTGCGATTTTACACATTTTATTAATATTGCAATAACATATTGCGATTTATTACCTTTTTAACTGCAAAATATGCAGTTTGTCAACATGAGTTTTATCTAATAAGATACTATGCTGTATTGATTTCTTTCCAGTGTGAGTGTATTGATCATTGTGTGTCAATTCAGTGATAGATACCAATGATCGCTTCCTGAGGAAGATCACCATCGGACAGTCGCCAACTGAAAAAGGATTCACGAGAGAGGTGAAGAGATGAGATCCAGACAGCTGTTTTCTAGGAGTTCACAGCAAAAATAAAAACAGTTGTTCATTTTGTAACTGTAATGAGACAATATGAACAGCAGCCATGTTTAAACTGTCCATAATACACGGTGGCGATGTACATTTAACTACAACATTTCTGTGCTTTCATCTTTTCTGCTTGCATACTGACTGTAACCTCTCGGTTCACTGTGTTGTTGTTGATTCCCTCTCTCTGTTCTCCAGGCGCAGTTTGACATCACTGTGGCCAGTGAGATCATGGCGGTGCTCGCCCTCACCAGCAGCTTGGAGGACATGCGTCAGCGTCTGGCCAAGATGGTCGTGGCAACCAGCCGCGGCGGACGGCCCGTCACCACCGAGGACCTGGTGAGTACTCTGGACTCTCCCTTATGACTTATCCAAGTATCGTGGCTCCTTCTATAACGTAATGTTTGCTCTATAGGGTGTGAGTGGTGCTCTAGCTGTGCTGATGAAAGATGCCATCAAGCCAAACCTGATGCAGACTTTGGAGGTGGGTGAAACACACGTAAAAACCTAATGTACTTTCACTGAAGATCTATTTTTACCAGCCAAAAAAAAAGTTTCCTCGAGTTCTGGGTTTGTGTCACATGCGAGTCTTCTGACCCCACAGGGAACACCTGTGTTCATCCATGCCGGCCCGTTTGCCAACATCGCCCACGGCAACTCCTCCATCCTGGCTGATAAAATAGCTTTGAAGCTGGTGGGACCCGAGGGCTTTGTGGGTAAGTGGAGCTGATGGTAGCACATGTCATATAATTCAATGATATTACTCACAGCTGTGATTCTGTTACTATTCTCTTTGGTCTCACAACCCCTGTAAATTGCGAACAACAGTGACTGAGGCTGGCTTTGGTGCGGACATTGGCATGGAGAAGTTCTTCAATATCAAATGTCGCTACTCGGGCCTGAGACCCCACGTGGTGGTGCTGGTGGCCACCGTCCGAGCCCTGAAAATGCACGGAGGAGGACCAACAGTGAGCTTTCTTGAGCTTTTCTCAGCATCCTGATGTCAAGATAAAACATTTTGTGATTTATTTAATTTACTTTTGTTTGTATATATTTTACACATGTCTACATTTTTCATACAACACCTACAATTAGACAATGAGGGTTTTCATAGTTATTAAAGGAAAATAAACATAAAATGTCACGTATAAATACATTTTAAACAAAGAAACTCCAATAAAGGTTTCCACACTTTTTAAAATGGTCCTGCCACCACCTTCACCCATACATTATTAAAGGTTAATCCATTGTTCTCCAAAATCAAGCTATCGTCTGTTTGAATGAACTATTACTTACATTACAAGTCATTTAGCAGACGCTCTTATGCAGAGCGACTTACAGTGTGCTAACTACAGGGACAGTCTCCCTGGAGCAGCTCAGGGAAGCCGTACCACTAGACCACTAGGCCATCACCATAACTATAAAGTTATTTGGATATATACCTAGTACTCACACCTTTGCTTTGTGAGGCACCTTCACTGCAACAATCATTTTACATGATGTTTGTATTTCTCCACAATGAATATTTCCTCTGACTAAACAAAGTGTCACCTCCTTTAGTGAATAACAACTCACTGCTGGGACTGTAATTACATTTCCTGCTGAGCAATAACTTCTCATTTCGTCATTCACACACTTGTTATTTGAATTAATTCAACATTTGACAAATGTTTTGTTCAGGTCACTGCTGGGATGCCACTGCCTAAGGAATACATTGAGGAGGTAATGCATAACAGGAGCCAACCATTGCTGCTCATAAATGACTTTCCAGAAGCTTTATTTAAAAGTGTGTTTACGTGTATCCGCATGTAGAACCTTGAGCTGCTGGAGAAAGGCTGCAGCAACATGAGGAAGCAGATCGAGAATGCACAGCACTTCGGCGTGCCAGTGGTGGTGGCTGTCAATGCTTTCAAGTAAGTGATGGATGACGACACGGTAGGAATGGACTAAAGTGATTTTTCATGTCACCAATGGGTAACATGACTACAAGTCATGTGAAAGGCTGTAGGGACGAACCCACAGAGAGCATGTTGGCAACTTTTAGCTCATCGTTTTCATTCTTTCATCAACCGTGTTTTCCCAACGCAGTGGACGGAAAAAAAAGCTTTAATAATCCTTCTGCATGTTATCTGCCCAGCACAAAACAGCAGACAGACAAAGTTAGGGACTAGCTGGTGAACATAGTGCAGCATATGGCAAGAGCCAGATCTTTATTAATTATTATTACTTAATTAAAATCTGGATCAAAATATCGTAAATCTATTTTCTGTTGTATTGTATTTTTATTCCCCATTTGTAATGCATTAGGGTTGACTAGAAGAGTCGAAGCACTGAACAAGTCCTCAGTATTTATTTTCTTGGGTGTTCCTCTATTCCTAAGAGTCTCTCTATTTCCCTCCTTTATCTCTAATGCCTGTTGTTGTTCTGACCCGTCCTGCAGGACAGACACTGAGGAGGAGCTGGAGCTGGTCTGCAGCATGGCCAAAGCAGCCGGAGCCTTCGACGCTGTGCGCTGCTCCCACTGGGCCGAAGGTGGAGCCGGTGCAGTGGCTCTGGGTCAGGCGGTCCAGAAGGCCTCTGACGCCTCGAGCAAATTCAAGTTCCTCTATGATTTGGAGGTTTGAGCACTCATGTTTTCTGTTTTTCTGAGGTTAAGTATGTGAATAAATTTGCCTGTAAACGTGCATGTTGTTGTATTTGTTCCACATACGTAACGATACTTTGAGTATGCGCATAAGTGGGCCAACATATTGATTATTTTTACTTCTATTTCTAATGCCTCTCTAGCTCCCTATTACTGATAAGATTCGAATAATCGCCCAGAAGATCTACGGAGCGGATGATATCGAGCTTCTCCCAGAGGCTCAACACAAGGTGGAGCTCTACACCAAGCAGGTCAGCGTCTCGTCAGGCCTGTTCGTTGGCTGCTGCCGTCATCATAACTGAATGGAGAATGTTTAATGATGCTTTTTTGTAAACAATCCAATACATTTTCTTTGTTCCCTCTTCTCCCCTCAGGGTTTCAGTAATCTGCCGATCTGCATGGCAAAGACTCACCTGTCGCTCTCTCACGAGGCGGACAAGAAGGGCGTGCCCACAGGGTTCATCCTGCCAATCAGAGACATCCGAGCCAGTGTGGGCTCTGGGTTTCTCATCCCACTCGTTGGCACGGTAGGCTCGCAAACAAAGCCTTTCCTTCAAACTGTTTTGCCTGGGGGGTATTAGGGCGTGACGCAGCATCAAATCGCATCACAATGTGATGTTCTACATTCATCCGTCTATCTAAGAAAGTACTACGCTATTAATAAAAACAAAGCGTTCATTCAAGTGAGGAACACATGACATCCAACACTGCTGCGATTATTCTGTGCAAACGGTGTGCATATAATGATCTTCGAGTAAAAGTAAATGGCTGAATCCATTCATGATCATATGACTTCATACCCTCTGGAAGTGTAAAACTAAACATGTACGGACGCGAAGATTTCTTCAACTGTCGTCATGTTTTGTCCCAAACCAAAATAAAGCTTGTTGAAGTTTATTACAAAGTAAAACCACAAACCATCACCTTGGAAATGTAATTTCAGCTTGTACTCTTAAGAGTGACTACAGAAGATGGTATCATACGTGGTACATATCATTATGTGTCTGTACAGAAGTTGTTTGTATATGTTATATATTTTTTATATATTTAATATCTGTCCTTAAGAACTGCTTTCTCTCTGTGTTCCTCCTAGATGCCCACGATCCCGGGTCTGCCCACCAGGCCGTGTTTCTATGACATTGACCTGGACCCTGAGACTGAACAGGTCAACGGGCTCTTCTGAAGCAGATGTAAGGAAGGCAGTTGAGATGCAGATAACAATCTCATACTGAAGTTGAAAGGCTCGTGTTTTAATATCTTGCCCTTGTTGTTTCATTCCCCCCCTGACTGTATAGACACAGCGCCCCCACTGAGCCCCGATAAAATGTGATTAACTACTAACTGAAAGTGCCTACAGCGCGTCTGCTGGAGCTGTTTTTGTTTGTTGTTTTGTCTTTGCCCAGAAGGCTGCCGATGGCCAAATCAAGAAACCTAATTAATCACAGAGCAGTGTATCTCCTGCACGGTGGAAGTGTCCTGTTGACAATTCTTTCAGTTACATGTCTCACTGCACATAAACAAGCCCCGCTTGTATTTTCAGATCCAACAACAATGACAATAATAAGCCTCTTAAGGGCCAATCTGGACTCTTGTATTAATCACTTGTGTATATTTTGTGTGCACTACACCTTGAGCATCTCCTCCAGGCTGCTGTCTTTAAAAATGGTGTGTGTGCCTCTGGGATAAAAATGTTTTTATTTTTTAGCAATCTTGTTACTGTCAACTTTTCTATTTTGTCTGTCCGACACTCTAATTGAGTGTTTCTAACACTGTCTAATATTGCTGGAGAAATCATAATTTTGTAAATCGGTGGTTTCCACTTTTCTGTCAGAAAAGATCAAATAAAGTGTCCTTGATGGAAAGCCCACATATCAACGTTTGTTTTTTGAGATGCAAGTTGTTTTTCTACCGTATTTATTGAACCTATTAGTGGAAAATGGGATTTGTTGTTTGTTCCACCACTTTCATGCCTCTATCAATATGAGTTTTATTATTCTCTCAGACCATCAGGGTTATGAACTGTCCAGAGCGTCTCTGTCTTTTATTCTGCCTACTGACGTGAAACGTTTTTAAAATGATTTTCCTATATTCAAAATATGTACCATAACATTTGCTTATATAATATAATATATTATATAATATATTATTTAATATAATATATTATATATATATATATATATATATATATATATATATATATATATATATATATATTATATTATATAATGCTTATATTATTACTATTTTCTTTTTTTAATCTTTGCGTTGTGTTATTTTTTCCTCATATTTCAATGCAATTGTTATTGCACCCCTGATCAAGAGTATGCCATCCCCCATATTTCACTGCACTGCGAAATATGAATTATTTGACAAAAACATATTAGAATCTTAAGTCTAAGTAGCACTAAATATTATAGTGTTGATTGGTAAAGGTTATTGTCTATCTGCGGACAGTGAGCGATGACTGTTAATGCTCCCATTCAACAGGAATAGGTGAGTGTGGCATGATCACGGTCTGAGAACCTTTTTGTTTCACGCAGCATTAATGTAAAATGAGGTTGTTGTGACTTCTCAGAACAAATGAATGTAAATGCAAAATGCATTTCTATATCGGAGGTGAATCAAAATTCTAAAGTGCACTTCCGAAATATAATGGTGGTATTATTTGGTCAGTATTACAGAGGCTGTTTACTGACGAGAGAGTTTTGGTAATTTCTTGCATCGTGTAACACGTCAGTCATGGCATCACCACGGAAACCAATGTGCCTAGTTGCTGTTGGAGCTCTGTTGAGCATCTGAGGCGCATTCAGAGGTGTGCCACATACAGCGCTGTGGAGGGGAATAACACAGATATGTGACGGGTAAGGAGCATTTCTTACATCCAATGTATTATTATGTTCATTGGTAGAAACATGTAAAAATGTAAAACTTGTATACTTGGACATTAAACAAATGAGAGTTAATGTCATTCATTCATGTGTTCTGGCTTCGATGAACAGTAACTTTTTATGAAAACATATTGTATGTATTACCATAAATACGTATCAATGGAAGTATCAGACAGCAGTGTTCAGAAAGGTCTAGCCAAAGCAGAGTGATTGCACAGACGGTGCTGTGAAACAATAACAGATGGTGTGTGAGTGTGACAAACTGCATAGTGGACATCATTTGTATATTTAGATATGTAGGGGGGAGCTAATACTAAACTATGTTTTTTCTATCAGCAGGAGGAACATGGATAATGTAAAATGAACTATGTCAGTGACTCAAAGTAGTTTGGTTAAGAAAATAAATGCTCAGGAGAAAGCTTTCTTCTAAATGTCTTTTCCTCGGAAAATCAAGTATAAAATGTGGAAGCAGGAGCTTTGAGGTGTGCAGACACAACGGCTTAGACTGCACATGTAATATGACAGAAATGTCTGTGCAGAGCTGTGAAGAGAAAATCGTAGATGAAATTGAAACAGATTGCCGGAGGCGCTCGTCCTCCGTGAATCCTGAAACAACCACAAATCATTTCACATGGAAGCTGAATGCTTTGAAGCAAGTTTTCTCAACGTCACTCAACTGCTTCACATGCACCCTAAAACCTGATGGTAGCCAGGATGAATATCACGCTGTTACGATCCTCAACAGACACACCAGAGACTCTGTCGACCTTAACACTGCTGGTGGCATTTCAGCCACAGTAATACACCAATTCAGCAATGCAGAACAAAAGTCATCTGTGGAAGAGAGGGAAGCAAACAGCCAAACATTTAAACTCTTCAATCAACTCATTGTTGATCCTATACTCCGGTCAAAAGCAAAATCTTCTAAATCTCTGCGGCTAAAAGCATTCCAGAGGCAGAGACCCGAAAAGCCTTCTCCTTTCTTCCAGTGTATTGGAGAGACTGAGGCGTATATGGCGGAGGAGATAATAGTCCTGGCTAATGAACATGCTGACGAGAGCACATACCCAGACTCTGAGGTGCAACACTGTGCTGAGATGCTGACAGTTAGTGTAGATGTTAGAGATCAAGAGTAATATTAAAGACAGTGAAGCCTCTAAAACACCTTCACGTGTAAGCAATGACAAGAAATCCAGGTGAGAGAGTTTTGATCGGTAGTGGAGAGACTACAGCCTTTGGAGGACTCCTGCTCAGAACAGCACGGTGAGTCCAGATCATGGCCATTCTCAAAATGTGGACAATTTACATAAGCAACAAAGCATCCCTAATGCCATGTCAAAAGGAATTACGTCAGAGCATCCTGCAGTAAGGTATCAGACTTTACGCAACATTCAACAGTGACTCATTCTCAATTCACCACATTAATGCTGCAGAAAATGACCCAATGGGAAACAAAAGGACAGGAAGCACTGTGGCAGACAATGTTGCTGTTATTATATATTATCATTATATGATGATGGTACACTGAGCAGAATGCAAAGCAACAGTGTGAGTAAAGAGAGCTTTTCCTGCTAGAAACAGCATACTCCATGGTTTAGGTTGCAATAAACAACTGCTCTAAATATGACGATGAACTGCTTGGTACTTCTGCCCATCTGGATCCCTACAACTAAGCATCTTATTACACAAAGAAAGATATTATGTTTGTGAATAAAAAGATAGTTCCGTTTGTCTTGAAGTCAGCGGAAGAGGAAAGACCTTGATGTAATTAAGATCAAAGCAGCTTTCGCCAATAGTACAATAAATGTGTAAGAACCTTCTTAGTAAATGTGTGTTAATGTCGTGAAATGTGTGTGCTATGTTGACATAAAAAAAGAAGAAGAAAAAGATGAAGTCACATATAAAACATTTGGCCTTTTGGGTTGTGTTACAGGAAAACTCAAAAGTAATCAAAATCCTTAGCTGCTTGTCCCCCATTGTTTCTCCATGTGTGTAATTTGAATAAAAACAAAATGATGTGGGACTATGTAACAAATTAAGCACAAAACCTTCAAAAGGATCGTCTTAAAGGAGTAGTTTGCCATTTTTGGGAATATGATTATTAACTTTTTGCCCAGAATAAGACCAGAACACTGATACAACTCTTGTGTTTATAGGGCAAATAGGAAGCTATAGCCAGAAGCTGGTTAGCTTGGCATAAGATTAGCATTGCACCACGCTTCTTTGTACAGATCAAACACGCAAGATACAACTTGTTTATTGGTGAGCTTAGAGGCAGGTCGATTTTGTTACCTTTGGACAGAACCATGGTTGCTTCTCCTTCAGTTTACAGTCCTAATGCTAGGCTAAGCTAAGCTAACTGGCTGCTGGTGGTAGCTTCATATTTAGCATACCTCATACATTGGGGGATAGTGAACTACATGTTATTAAACTAGTAGTTTTACTATAATTTGCAGAAGCTTGCTGTTTTTTTTGAGTGGCATGCAACCTTTTTTTTATATTAGGCTATATGTTGTTAGAATTCTGTATCACATTGTTTACATAGCTTACTTTTTTTAAATACAAAGTATAAGTAACTTTAGTTAACCAAACTAGTTTCCTCCCTATTGATCTTGTTCAACTTCTTTGAGTGTTGAGTAATTGGTAGCTAACAAAGCGGTGCTTTATATCAGTTGACATATTGGGAAAGTCTAACAACAAAACTTGTTCAGGGAACAATAAAGCCAGTACAGTATATTCCAATAGGAATAGTTAGGAAGTTTAGTTGTAATCTTTAGTTTATCTCATTTATAACCACTATAATATATTTTAAATATTCATATAGTTGCTCGTGTTTCTGTCACTGAGTATTTGGGTTTTATTGAAATTAAACCTACCGCTATATTTTCTGTTGTCGCCACATACCAGTGAGTTAAAGTTGTTGTTGTGTCATATTGGTGTAGCGGCTGATTAATTTCTATTGTAGCCTATCGTCCTTACTTTTATTATTTTATTTCACCAACTCAATTCTGTCAAGGATGAAATATTAATAACAAACAAACAAACCTCATCATCATATTCCTCCGCGAAACCCCGCCCTGCGTCAGCCAACTGTGCGTGTTTACCACCCTCAAATTCTGTAACATCTGCAACATTCAATTTCTGTATGTGAATAAACAATAAACCAGTCTTGCCTTTTTCTGTATTCGTTTATTAGATATGCATTTCAATCGCAACAAACATTATCACAGAATTAAGGATTTTATTTTTTTTCAGGCTTCCCACCACGTTTACAACCTTTACCACCACCACCACCACATTCTTCTTTCTTTGCTTTTCCATGTTGCTGTCCAGGTTCGTTTCCTTTTCCCTGTAAACAATCATAACAACAACAATTGGTACATCTTCTTACAGAAAGAGAATTCAAAAAGGTTGTAAAACTACTACCTTTCCACATTTTCCTCCTCCTTCCTGTAAAAGATAAATTAACAGACCCGCTACAAAGTTACTGAATCAGCCAGTGGGGGAAACCAGTTTGAAGCACACAGTGGGAAAGCTGAAATATATCTTACCTCGGCATTATCCTCTTCATTCTTTGCAACCTCGGGCTAGGAGAGAGAAACCGCCTCTTAACAGGCCTAAAACACTGTAAGGAAACAAACTCACCATCTCTGGGCCTGTGATGGAAAGACAAAAAAACAAAGTCAAAGATTGTTGTTAAGATTTTTTTTCCTGCACAGAAAACTATTCCAAAGCATTTAAAAAATGTAACAATTACTTACGGTCACCCATTTTGTCTTTGCAGTGCAGCAGAAAGTCTTCCTGGGGGGGAAAAAAAGAGGAAGGAGAGTTATAAAGTTTCCAAGGCTTTGTTACAAATAAGCAACAATGCTGCTATTCCACTACATACCTCGTGGAGAGATACAAATTATTTGTTGGTAATGTGTGTGTTCAGTCTGTATATATAAGGCGTCGTTTGAGATGAAGAATGTGGGTGTGTTAGTGCTGCACGCAGGTCTCATGTTCTGAAATGTGACTGTTTGATAGTTGCAGGACATGTGAGGGTTAGGCCTTGAAAATCACCTGATTCTCAGTGTTTTTCCTACCGCTTGCATTTGTTCCTTGTAGGAGGAGCATAACATGCTATCTAGATTACATTTAATATCAAATAGTTAAATTGAACATGTCCACAGTCTGTATTTTGCTGATTTTAATGACTAATATGCAGTGGCGGTTCTAGACCAATATCACATTAGTTCTCGCAGCTAGCTGCGTTCTTCATCGACACACGAGCCGAGTGATCCACCGCTAAGAGTTGTACAAGTTTGTTTGTTTGTCTGGGGCCCAAGCGTTTTGTCAGAGGGGCACATTCAACCCGGGACAAAAGAGGAAGCCTTCAATATTTTTAGTTAAGCATAAATAATCGCGCACAACAAAAACAATACCATGATTGGTATGTTCCTGACTGATTACAGCATCTCTCCAGTGATCAATCATGACATGTGTGTTTTTATTTAGGTTCCCATGGTAACGAGTCAGAACGTTCATAGTACTGATGGGAGGTCCGGCTCTTTTCAAAGATTCGGCTCTTACGGCTCCCAAATGGCTCTTCATTTAGTATAGACGGAATCGGAGTTTCGAGCAGTGGGAGAAAGCTAAATAAAAGGGCAGAATCTCATTGTGAGCTTCACGATTGCAAAAATTGCGACTGCAAGCCCCCGTTCGAACTATTTCCATTTCCAACAGCACCAAAGAACAATGATAGAAGGCTAGCATGGACCAAAGCTGTAAAGAGACAGGATTACAATGGGAAGTCTTGCGAGCCCAAGAAACTCTGAGCCTTCTATTTTAGCCTAATTTAGCAATTGGTTTGTGTGTTGGTAAGCAATTTTTCATTCAGTGTTTTCATAAAAGCCTTATTTTTATGCCTTATCAGTACTTTTTGTATATTGTATATTTAAGCAATAGCTCACGACAGGCCGTGGTATATGGTCATTATATCACAGTTAAGGGGCGTGGTTCGGTACCCCCCTTATCTGTGATATAATGAGCATATATCACGGTCTGAAGTGAGCTATTGCTTTTATAAAACGGTTACCAAGTGGGGCAATATGAAAGAAAAATACACACTCCAATTTAAATAGTTTTTATTATTAAATAATGATGTTCAAAATAAAATAGTCCCTTCGTTGCCTTCTGCACAAAACATAGTGCGAGGTGTGTTCACGGTGTTCTGTTCGTTTCTTTTTTTCTTCACGTAGCTCTGCATGTTGTCTTTTAGGGGCTTTCTTTTCTGGAGAGAGGCACTGATCGATCTACTCCTCCAGAGTAAAGCTTTGTAAGTTTGTTTCTTAACGGACGTAATTTAACAGCTATAACGGTTGTAGCTTTTTCTCAGACGTGGAGGGATACTGACTTGTTGTGAAAAGTAACTACAATTCTACCTGTGATATACGCTCATTATACCACGGCTAAGAACCAATCAGATTGCTTGATTTGACTTGTCCGTTTTATAATCTTCGTTCGGAGGAGCCAGGTCCAGGCTCAGTGTTACAGGGGCACTGCCTGAACCTGGCTGAAAATGACTTTGTGTGTGTGCACTTTTATTGCTTAATAGCAGGGTTACATTTTCTTGCATTTCACAGGCACTGATAACGTTGACATGTTCTGTTTCAAGGGATTCTTTTTGACTGAAGAAATGAGCGCTAAAGTTTCAAGTTACAAACATAACAAACATATCCTGAATCTACCAATTATAACTAAGATCATGCACATACAGATGCTAAACTTACTGGCTATTGTAAAAAATAAAATAATTGAATCATGTATTTAGCAAAAGCAGCATATATTGTGAGCTATTAATTGTATTAGTCGTACATGTTGACTGTATGAGAGCATTGTTATTGATGCATTTATTGGTTTAAGCTTCAGGCAAACAGGTTCTGCAGGGTACGGCAGGACTGCAGGCTAACAGGAATGTTTAGTCTCAATAGCATCATGATCATGTGTATTGTTTAATTATAAGACATTTATAAACACTTAACAGTTTTATAGAACGCTTAACGTAACTACAAGGATTTTAATTATCTGCTGATTTTGTGTTCCCTGTGGACAAAAGCAGCAGGTTGGGCAATGGCCCCCCTTGCACGGACCACGGCCTTTTTCAAACTCAGCCTTCATTTTGATCTAAACTACACATCTGTAAAGTGTCTGGACAGAAAATATGTCCATAAACAGACACTCATAACTCCTCTATGGTAGTTCCTGCTACAGCAGATGTCTCCAGGACTGCATTTTCCCATGATCACACACACACACACACACACACACACACACACACACACACACACACACACACACACACACACACAATGTCGTGGCTGTATAGCTATTTATAACTATATAGAAGGAGCCAATCTACCTGAAAGGTCTCATTTACTTATGTTGGTCATATTGTGGCATCAGCATTACATTGATCAACATTAAACAAAGCTTTATGAGTTTCTTTAAAACAAATAAAAAAAATCATAATAGCATTACAAATACATGTATTGAGTTTAACTAATCTATAATGTCATTGTTAAACCTTTACTACGTTTTTTATGTTTGAATTTGAATTTGAAAACATACTTTATTATGCAGCGATTAGCATTAACTAACCAACTTTTACACATATTTGTGCTTTAACCACCAGCTGGGTTACAGATCACACCCTTTGTGACACCCTTTACTGTCTTCAGGCATTTATACAAAATGTCCTCAAAAACATTGCATCAGTTGATCCAAGTAGGTCACTTGAGAACAGACAAACAAGTAGACACACAAATCATTGTGACGTGGAATTATCCGTCTTTTGTTTTCGCAACTGCAGATATGTCTAAGTGTATGATCTCATATTTCGATCTAGCTCTGTCTCATGTTAAAAGGTTTGGATTTTGTGCGCTAACTGAAGCTTGGCATGAGGCACAAATTTGAATATTTGTAGTGCATACCTTAATTATATGCAAAAAAAAACAAACTGTAAAAACAGACAAATCATATTAATTTGGGTGACCTGTTAAGTACTGTGCAGGAAGCTAAACAACTATATATGTGCTGCATCGGTTTAAAGCTGCAGCATCTCTCATAATGTAGAAAATCTTCTCCTTTGTAACTTCAGATAATAATTTGTCACTAAATCAGGTTAGGAAATAAACAGAAAGTGGAGACCAGACAGGATTAAATAAAACCTGAATATATATGTTAATAATTGCTTTTCACTCCACTGCCAGAGCTGCAAACAAAGCAAGCAATTCCTTCTAGTCAAGCCAATTATCCTCAGTTTTATTGATCCAGATTATAATTCTATCGAAAACTCTGTTTTTATGCTGCAAGAGGACATGTTTACAGTAATCAAAGTTTACAGTGACTCCTCGTGGTGGGAAACAGTGACGCTAGTTTACAATGCAAATATTTGAAAAAGATGTTTTGGAACATTGTTTCTTTTCATTCATTAAATGTTTTACTCTCATTTCAATTTCGCATTGTTTTTCATTGCATTATTACTTCATTTATTCCAGTTAATGTCCGGTAAATTTAAAGTTAAAGTAATAAATATGGAATATTCTTTATACAATATTATGGTATTTATTTATAACCTTGGCCGCCAAGAATCGAGCAAGGTTATAATTGAGGAAAGCAGGCTGAGGGATGCGGCCCCTTGCTCTCACCTCAGGTGCCATGATTACTCTTATCATGGCACAATCGTACATTGCACATAATTCTCATTACTGTGAACATTTTCACATCCCCTGTTGAATATTTTTGCAATATTTTGCAATTTTAGAATTAGAGAGCTGTATAGTTTTGCACATTCTGCACAAAACTATACAGCTCTCTAATTCTAAAAATAACAGTTTTATTGTACATATTAGTTATATTGTACATAGCCTATGTATTATATAATGTTTTTTATAGTAGCTTATCTTTTTCTTATTTTATTGTAAGTTTTCTATTCTATATCTCTATTCTGGACTGAATTCTTTGCAGTACTTTGCCTGTAATTTTATTTCCTCTTAATCAAATTCCTTGTAATTGAATAACTTGGCAATAAACCTGATCCTTCCTGTGTTGGAGGCTGCAGTTGACCGCCATCTCGTGGGCATGATGTGAAACTGCAGCCTGCTGTTAGCTTGATGACGGTGAATCCAGCTAATGTTGAGGTCAGTACGGTTTTACTTTGATGTCTCACTTACCCCATCTATCTATCTATTGGAGGAGAAAGGTAAACTCTTCAAATTACGATTTGGATTTAAATGGGCACTTAAACATTTGGATTTTATCCAAGTTCAAGCTGTGTCCTCCCTATAGTAATGAAGCTGCACTATTGTCCTCGCAGCTGCAAAACTATTAACTATAAACTCAATCATCAGCATCATGCTAGGTGTAACTAATGGTGCGTTCACACGTGCGTTTAATGTCGTGTGTGTGTGTTAGCCCTGAAGTGGACTGGCTTGTTGAAATGTATGAACATGGAGAGAGTGAATCTGGTATTATGGTAAAGTCACAGTTGAATCAACAGCATAACTCAAAAGTACATTAATCTGAGTTAAGTATAGTACAAGGAAGCGCAATGAATTTGTGTGAAGGATCAAATTATTTTTAGACATGCCAGCAGCATGTTGGACAGTTGTTCAGCGACCACTTTGGTCCCGACTGAAATACAACTAATAGACCAATTGTTTTAGTCATTCATGGTTCCCAGATGATTTATCTTAAATACTTTATTGGTCCCCTGACTTTTTATCTCGTGCATTCATCAGGTCAAAATGTTACTTTGTCCATTACTTTAATTTATGTCCTGTAGGGTTTAGCAACACTAATGGCTTTTCCATCAGCCTCAGCTGTACTGTATGTGTTTAACATGCATGTGAACACACTTGTAAACATTACAAACATCATCATTTAGCATGGCCACTGTGGGCATGTTAGCATGGTGGCGTTAGCATTTAGCTCAAAGTACAGTCTCACTGAGCATGGCTGTAGGTTCTTAGTCTTGAAAATTGATTCATAGGTTTAATTACTCCTAAATTATAATAATTAAAACTGAACTACCAATATATCCTTGAACTTGACATTCATAAATTCACACTAATAGACGTCTCCAACTGCAATTCATAACCCTAATCACCTAGTTTCAAGGTTGCAACTCAAATACTAAGTTAATCATTTAGCACAATAATATCCAGTTATTAACATGTAAAGGAACGACATTTACACAAACTTTATTTTTAAGACATTTCTTACATTCATTCTAAAATAGCTCAAATACTTGTAGTGCAAAAACATTTGACAAAGAGCTTTTGCTCATTAGCAGGATTGATCCATGCAGAATGTTTGCTATTTGAACTTTGCTAAAAATGTAGCTCGGACTGGCAACTTTCAAAGATGTGTTTGTTTCCACAATGCTCTGGAAACTGCAGAGCACTGACCCTGCTGCTTCTGTCCTTGAGACACTTATGGCATTTGTCTGCCTGTTTTCTGCATGTCATTAGCTCTCAGACCTCTTTGGCAAAGGCAGCATGCCGTGCATGAAGAATTGTGGTAAATTCGGCAGGCAACCCCCCCCACCTCCAGTCTTTAGGAAGCTTCTTTAGTACTCCAAACATGTAGTCTGGAGCTCGTAATAGACACACGCAGCTGTTGAAACCACAGTGGGAACTAACAACACATGCATCTCATTTATGATGTCTGGATTTAAAAAATGGAGCCACGTTATCAGAATTGGAAGAAGCTGTTCAAAAATGTATGATTTTTTATTTTATTTCGCCCCAACTTGTTTGGTCAGGACACAAGGGCATAACATAAAATATTTGAAAGCACCCACACAGAAAACAATATTATTAAATATCTATAAACATTCTCATCAAAAACGGAAGACCCAAAGCCAGTATGTAACCCTCATATGCCTTATATACCTATAGGCTCATGGCTTTACAGAAGAAATAAATCATTATTATCATATTGCCACCACAGCATTTTAATAAAAATAAAAAGGTAAAAGTTAAAGTACAGATTTGTTGTGGCTACCAACCATATGATGACACATATACTCATTGAAAGAGAGAAAAAAAGAAGAAATCATGAAGTAATAATGCTAATTTACTTTAAGATTAACTGAGGGTGTGTATGTGGGGAGGAAGCGGACGGGATTTAACTAGCATTCTTTGAGCAGAGGACAAGTGAGGAGGGGAAAGAGCAAGTGTTTCAGAGAGGGCGAGAGGGAGCGAGAGAGCATATGTGCAGGAGGGTGGGAGGGTTGTAGAGAGAGAGAGAGAGACAGGAGGGGAGAGAGGGAGAGGACAAGCGGATGGGTGCTGTGAAATCCGTTAACAGGGGAGCTCTGTGCATTTGTCAGACGTCTTGGCTGCTTGCCCAACTTGGTTCATTGTAATCGAGGCATGATCGTCGACTCCAGGCAGCCCTCTCTGCCGCCACGGCTGCCTCGCGCCTGTACCCAGCCCAGCTCTTACCGCTGACATGGAAAGACCCGTGAGTGCCTTCTCTCTCCTTCTCATCCCACACTCTGCAGCTCTCTCTCTCACTCTCTCGCTCTCTCTCTCTCTCTCTCTGGTGTTAGGTTTCCCTCTCTTCCTCTCCTGCTCTGTCGCAGATTTAGCTGTGGCTACATGCAGCGTTTCAGTTATGTCTCTGGCTCTTTCTCTCCCCTGTTGTAGCTCCTGTAGGTGGCAGGAACGCTGGGCAGGGAGGAAGCTTTGGCAGCTTTCTCCCTGCAGGGCCCCCCCCCTCCTCCTCCCTTTCGCCTGCCTGTCCGGGGCATGGGTGCCGTCCGCTGGCAGACCCACAACGTCTCTGTGTGTTTTGTGTTTGTGTGTGTATGCTGCACAATCACAGAATCACAGAACTGGCCCGCCGAACCCAGAGGGGTACCGTCCCCCCACAGAGTCTCCCCACTTTGTGTTTTTGGTTTCGGTCTCCTCTCCGCCATTGGCCTCGCTGAGATTCAAATTCGGCAGCTCGTCTCTCCGTTGCGCCTATTCCTGGTGGTATGTCCTCATGGTCTGTTGTGTTTGGATACCCTGACAACTAGAAGCTGTGAGGTAACCACTTTTCAGGCTGCCGCTTCTCTGAGTGAGTCCCAACTTTTGCTCACGCTCACGCTGTCGTTGCAGGTTTGACACACAACTGCATTCAGGATGTGTAGTTTTTATTTACCTTAAAGTCTGCGCAGACACCTTACGTCCAACATCTCAGTAGCAGCTATTCTTTGTAGGCGTAATAGCGGCGTAGATGGAAAAAGCGCTGAAGAATTTGTTGTCAGTCCCTATGTGATGGTCTTTGTGCGCTCGCTAGCTGTGAGTCATCATTCTGTGCTGGTAATATCACACACAAGCAGCCTCGACTTCCCTGTCGTCACTGGGGGCAACGGTGGAGATAGACTGACTCACTTTGGCACATCTACTTCCTGTCTCTGTCGAGAAGGTCTGAGTGTGGAGAATGGGATACTTCAAAATGAATGATATGTTTTCACAGTTTCAACGAGCAGCAGTGAAAACTTTTCTATTCACTTCTCTCTCAGCTGTGAGCAACAACAGGCCGTCATGCCAGCATTGATGCAAAGTGGGAAACCCTTGTTTTAGCTGATTGAGTCAAGAGTTCCTTTCTTTCTTTCTTTTTACTACGATTGCCGTTCATTGGGTATTGTCAGGCTGCTGTTTGTGTGCTGAATGAAAACTTTATGACAACATTTAGAAACATGCAACCCTCTTAGGTGCTGGCTTGCAAGAATCAAACATCAAACTCATAAGTCTCCCATCTTTTCAAAGTGTTTGTCCATCACATCACTTTCTGTCATAAATCCCAGGAGATTATTATTTTGGTGTAAACTGAGCGTGAGTGAATGTTTGCTTGAGAATAGAAATGTTTTTTTTCTGTTAGTATCATCTCTATTTCCTGGGACATGTGTCTTTGAAACAACATTTATATGAGGAAGGAGCTGCCTTGTGAGCAGTCCTCGTGCTGGAATTACATATACCCTGGTGTGCTAATTTAAAGGGTTAGTTAAACATTTGCAATATGCGCTTTCTTGCCAAGAATGAAGCAACTATTTCGAGTCAGTCAATCACACTTTGCCCACTCACACATCCAGAAAGACCACACAGACCAGATTGGAGAGGGAACGTTAACCTGCTGCAGTCTAAAGGAAATGTGATCTCTGTGTTGGACATGGTTGATGCCTCTCCATTATCCTTCTGTAATATTATCCTCATCTTGAATATCTGTGTACATTTCTTCAACTCAGCACCTCTCTCTTGCACATGTTTGCAGTTGATACAGCAATTTAATGAAAGATTTTCATGAAAGGGAGTCTTATCGCACACCTAGTTGCCATTGCGTGAGAGCACATGGAGATTTTTAGTATGTCGTGTGAGGAGGCATGACCTGCTGACCGCGCTAGGATGTTCCTCATATGCATTCTCCCCGTGTAACCGAGCTTCGTAATGAGAGCTCCATCTGTGGTGGGTGTGAGGGTGTGTTAGTGCTGCGTGTTATCGCAGCACATGCAGTGGTGTATTGAAAACTCTCAAGTACCAAAAGCTGCCATGCTGGCTGTCTGGCCAGATTTGTAATGGTTGGTTCATTATTCTTTATTCGGATATTTAATTATTTAAATGTACATTTAGCCAGTTTTACACTAGTTATTGGCTTCTTTTATTAAATGAAAATTCTTTGAGAAATAAAAAAAAAAGTTTCTATTTCTCAATGTAAGGTAAAAAAGAAAAAGGTATTGCTTTGAAATCTGAAGTGAAATGTGTAAAAAATATATAATGCGAGGTAAAATACTTATTTTGTATCAATGATGTGTCTCTTCCCAGAACCCCGGTGACATGATGCCCAAGAGGGATCATGAGAGGGACCTGGAGCTGGACAAGAAGATCGAGGCTCTCCGCAGGAAGAATGAGGCGCTCATGAAGAGGCACAAGGTAAGGACGAGTGTTTGCAGCCAGAGAAGCTTCTGTGGAGTCCAAAGTTTCCCTGGTCAATCTCAGTTGTACAAATGCAAGTCTGAGGCATGGGTATCTTCTGTGAAAGCCTGCAGCTCTTTCAGACTTCCTGATTAGTCTGTTGTTTTCATTGAGTTGCATTAAGGAGGTGGAAGAGGACAGGAAAAGGGCAGAAGAGGAAGGAATGATGCTGCTGAGTCGCAAAGGCAAAGCTGAGGATCTTACCATCACAATCAGCAAGTCCGCCAGTGTGAGTTTCTTAATATGAGGTGACGGACTTCATGCCTCAAAGTACAGCTGTTGGAAAAGATGCTACAAACTGTAAGAATATTTTATAACATGTATGTGTCTTTGGTTTGGAGCAGGATAGTCGGGTTGTGGTGACGAAGCTATTCAGCGGTGGTTCACCAGCTGGGAAAGGACAGCAGGAGTCCGGGCCCGACAAGGGTGGAGAAGGCCCTCCGCAGGGTGCTGGCCGGGGCCACAGGAAGCAGCTAATAGTCACCATGGCTGGCAAAAAGGTAAATACACTGCAGTGCCAATTTCCACTTCAAGTGACAAAGACAAATACAGGAGACCCCAAAGCCCACAGGGGCTTTACTAAAATAAATATGAAACAATAACACAAGAGCAATTTCTCATTCAAATCAATAAGTACACCGAGCTGAAAGCAATGCAATGAGCATTGAACCAATAGTTTTAGGTAGAAAACAAGTATGAGAACAAAGAAAGCAAGTACTTAAGAGTACTTAAGAATGATGGACATGCGGTGCAGACTATTCCATGAGCATATTCAAAAGTGTGCCCTCCTAGCTATTGTTATTTTTATTTCCCCGAAAGTCTACTTAATATTTCATGATTTGAGTTTTCTACTTTTTAATTTAGATATATTAAAGCGCACTCGTCAGTGCTGGAATTAGGCCAATACTCAAAGATTTCTTTCTGATTTCTGAGTACCATTACTTAGTCAGTACCGCAACTTACTAGGATACATATGCATGTTTCCTGCTCAACCAAGCTGTGAGAGTATTACACTAGACTTAAGACTTTACAGCCATGCTAGCAGCTCTGTGAGCCACAACGGTACTTTGAGCTAAATGCTAACATCGACATGCTCACAATAACAATGCTAAAATACTGCTGTTCAACGTCTTAGTTTAGTGTGTTAGCATGCTAGCATGTGCTATTTAGCAGTAGAAACACAGAGCACAACTGAGGCTGGTGGGAATGTAGATGGCACTGTACATTTCATAACATGAGACAATTGTACAATATGTAATCCTGTTCAGTAAGATTTGTTCTAGTGTATCCTCTGCCCATGATTGTGTCTGTATAGAGGCAGGGGTAAATGTGTTTTTGCATATGAATGAAAACATATATATTACAAATTAGTAACTTGAACCCTCAAATTAATCATTCTTGTGCAGATTTTGGGCACAATGCCCATTGCTACAGTTATGATACCCTAATATGAGTAATTGTCTTTCTAGGGTAAGAGGGTGGTGAGTGAGAGGCCAGAGAAGAGGCCGGGCCCTGCGGACATTAAGAGCCCGACAGATGATGGACAGGCGAGGCGTGTGGAGTCGACGGGGAGGGCGAAGCAGCCACCTCACATGACCAAGAGAGACACAGCAGCACAGGTGTGAATCAGTCAGTGTGAACACTCCAGTGATCATACGCTTCAGCATTTAAAACCCGGCATGCACCCTCCAGTCTGTTTCCACTCTCTCATCCCCCCTTGTTCATCCTCTCGTGCTGCACTGATGTGTTTTACATAGATGTCAGACATGTCGGCTGGCCACACCCCTGCAGTGATGAAGCACAATGGTTTGTGGACAGGAGGTGGACTGGAGCTGTGACTGACTGGTGTGGGATTAACGGAGGGGGGCTACTAATAGAGCTGGTTGAGTAGATGTGCAGAAGAACCAAAAAGCCTGGATGACTGCTTCTGCTTTTGTTTATTAGGGCTGCAACTAACAAGTATTTTCATTATGGATTAATCTGCTTATTATTTTCTATAAAATGTCAGAAAATAGTAAGAAATGTCCATCCCAGTTTCTCAAAGTCTAAGGGCTACAAATGTCTTGTTATGTCAGTCCAAAGCCCAAAGATATTCAGTTTAATATGATATAAAACAGAGAAAAGCACATCTACATATTTGAGAGGCTGATGACAGCATCTTCTGCCATTTTTGGATGAAAAACCACTTTAAACAGCTCTAATCCCGATCAGGTTTCTCCTAGGAGGAGCTTTTATTGTATTTTTAGCAAAAGAAAAATCACTCAACCTCTGGGTGTTGATGCCTTTGGGTGTGTGGAACAGACTGTAAAGTTCACAGAGTCCCTCTAGGACCATGAAAGATAGATGCTTT